>NW_009594214.1:23425-36975 GCF_000690535.1 Cariama cristata | reverse complement strand
AGAGCAGAGTAGAGGGGGAGAATCCCCTCCCTCGACCTGCTGGTCATGCTGCTTGGGATGCATCCCAGGATACAGTTGGCTTTGTGGGCTGCCAGCACACATGACTGGGTCATGGTGAGCTTCTCATCAACCAACGCCCCCAAGTCCTTCTCCTCAGGGCTGCTCTCGATCCATTCTCTGCCCAGCCTTTATTTGTGCTTGGGATTGCCCCTACCCATGTGCACAACTTTGCACTTGGCCTTGTTGAACTTAAAAATAATTAAAAAAAACCCTTAAACTTGTAAAATAAAAACTTCAACTTAAAAAATTTAAAAAAAAAAATTCTGGACTGACTGAGGCTCAGAACAGGATCATTATTTGGGTCCATCATTTCCTGGATAATATTCTTTTTTGATTAACAGGTTAGCAAGCAGCTTTAACTGCCATAACACTAATTCAGGATATTAGTATTCCTTATACATGAATACTGAGCTGTAGGTTATTCTCTGTCTACTGAGCTACTTTCATTGTGTAGGTGTGCTCAAACCTCTTCCCTTAAGAACACTTACGGATTTCAAATCTTTGTTTTTATTCATGTATGTAAGTTTGATTTGATGTTGTGCATCTTTGTAACACTTATACGTACGGTAAGGCACCTGACACATTTACGGCAGAGGTGGGAGCACAGATCAGATCTTCTGAGCCTGCGGTCTTATGTTCCAACTCAATAAAGCAGTTAACACATGCTGCCTCGTTTTATGATGGAAAAGGGTCCTGTTAGTCCCATTAACTTTGCGAAGCTAATTCTGCGTTTGAAGTTAACCATGTGCCATATCTAATGCCATACCTAATGGAAATAGGTCTTCAACTGTGTTGTTGATTATTTTCAGCCTGTAATGCCCACATGTATCCTCACTGTTAATAAAAAATATTTTCCATGGAATTTCCGCATATGCATAATTAACACTCCTTTTATTACAAAAGAACTGGTTATAGAAATTTTAAAGGAATAAAATTAGGTTGAAATAGATTCCAAAATTTGTGCATTTCACAAAGAATTGTCGATTACTTGCCTATCAGAAGAAAATCACTAGAATGTTACAAAAGAATTAAAATTTTCCATTTGGACATTTAGAAATGGAGCCCACTATCCTTTTATTTTGAAACTTGTTTTTATTTTGAATTTTTTTACTTTGTATACTAGTAATCTTTAAAAATTGAAATTAAATGATGTTTTTTTAAAAAATGAAATATTTCAGTCAACTAAAAACATCATATCTGAGGTAATTTCTTCTTCATGTAGAATCTTGAAATATTTGGGGTTTTACTCTGATTTGGGCAGAAGCATGTCTGGAATTTCCAACTTCCTTCACAAAGTGGAAGTCTGGATCTTCTGTCTCCATGCAGCTTTGTTACAAAATCAGTTAGTGAAGCCCAGAGAGAGGAACCAATGCATTTTTCAGTTCAGTTTCCTTTTGAATTGAGCCATGACTGAAGCTGTTCCAGCCCAAACTGAACAAAACTTCACAATAATGGTTTTGGTTCAAGGAGGGGAAAAAAAAAAGAATTAGAGTTTTTTAAGTCTCCTCCCTAAAAAAAAAATACAAAAAACTTACTAATAATTTTAGTGCTATCAGCCGACAATGATCTTCAGCTAGTGTTATGAAACTGTAGGTTAGGCTGAACTAGGCCCATCCAGCCTGTTTAATCTATTCAGCACTGAGATTACATCCTTAAAATAAAAATATTAAAGAACTGGTTACTCTGGGCTGTTTTTTTCTTTCTTTGTTTTGTTTTTTATCTTACAGCAGTTAATATGCCCACAGATTTGCACCCAACAGAAATAGCATCCAGATTTTACATGCACAGGAAATATTCCATAAAAGCATTTAATTAGGTTACAAATAGTCCAAGAGTTGTTAATATTTACCCTGTAGATGATGGGCTTCCTTTGTTTGCAGACCTTGATGTGAAAATCGATTTGACCCCATTGAGAATAACGGCAGTGATATCTTGTTAATGGTGTTGGCACAGGGACAGAATACAGGTGCCCGTTTATTGAGCCGTGTCTCGCTGGTGAGTCGCAGGGTGACATGCAGTGGGTGACATGGTCTGAATTGTCCTGGAGAGCACCAGGCTCTGCGTGAGGGACGAGGAACCAGCGGGCAGCTTCAGGCAGGTGCAAAGCAAGAACTGCACAGCTGCAGACTGCAAATCTGCTCAGGTCATGGTAGCAGGCTTTAATTTAACAGGCTCCTTTGAAGAATGTTATTTGTCTGTTAGCAAGGAAACCCTCAGCTGGCTTCCAGGTGACACCACGTTGTGCCACACCAGAGAAAAAGCCAGGTAGGTCCCTAATGGCCTCTGTATTTTGAGATGCAGGAGACAAACTGGTTTTGGCATTTTTATGTGTACTGTGTGTTCTTTCAGGTTGTTTTATTACTCTTGGAAGTACCTCACCTTCCCGTAAAAAACAGAGTTCCCTGGGCTTTGTGCACATGTAGGAGAGCAAAAGCATCACCGTGAGGCACTTCTGCAGCCTCTGTGCTCAGAGGCTCCCTCACGCCAGTGGGGACTGTGGTCCTTGTCCCACTGTACCACCATGCCCTGGGAAGTGTCCTAGCCACACATCTGGGCTGCCACACTCCTGGAGCTGTTTATTCAGTGGGACTTAACATAATGTTACAGGTGCTGCAGATGCCATAGGTACTCTGAGATGCGCGAAGAGGTGGTACCACCTTCTGTGTTCATATTTGGTGCAAAAGAAGTAGAAGACCTTTCCTAATCATTAGCGCAATGTCAATAGCCTTCTAGAGTAAAATAGATAACAGGCCAAAAGAGTTTGCAAATGAGGCACAAGTGGCAGTGGAGGATACTATGCATGACTTGGGCCTGTGAGAGGATGTGAGTGGACAAATTCCCTTGCATTTTTGTGCAAGATGAGGATAACCAGGTGGATATCTCTGTTATGGTTGGCTGCAGGGGTATAAATATCTGACAGGTGATGTCAGGGTGGTAATGTTGAGAGGATGCCACATCTAACCAAGGCTGAGTGCAAACCCAAGTGTGGAACTAGCGTTTGCTTTTTTTTTTGTTTTTTTTTTTAAGCAGTTGAATGCAGTAATTCCAGATTTGTTTCTAGATCTTCAAGTTTCCTTTCTAAATCTTTTCATACTACAGCAGGTGCCTGAAAATGATGCTGCTCACCATACGATACATCTAGCATTCACTCCATCTGAATCTGCCCAGAGCTTAGCCATTAGGTAACCCAGATCTTAGAAACAGAAACACTTTCAGAGAGGAGTATTAGCCTCTTTCCAAGATTAAATGTACACTTAAAATGCTGGGTTTGGATGATATTTTGTTCTGTGGTTAAACTCTGCAATTAAAAGTGGTGTATTCTCCTCTCCTGGCAAAATATACTATTACTGAGGAGAAACTGAGATCTTGCTGTACTCCAAAGGATCAGAAGTAGCAGGGACACTGGAAAATGTAGTAAGAGAAAATACTTATGTTGCCTTGGGGTAGAGGGGAAGGTGGCCTCTTAAATCCCTTCCTACTCTGTTTCTGTGACTCATCCAGACCTGCCTGTAACGGACTGTTGCATCGCCGCATTGTTAGTTTAACTTCTTTGTATCCTGAACAGCCAGTGGGTCGGTAAAAGAAGCTCTTTGTGCCTTTGGTGGGAGAGAATGGCACAAGGGTTGTTCTTGGAAAAGGCCCAGGGAAAGTGTGGGGTGAGGAGGGAGAAGGCAGTAGAAAAAAATTCCTCAGAAAAGGGAAAAAAGAAAAAGAAAAAAGGCGTCTGTTTCACAAACCCTGATCTTCAGCAGAACTGCCGTTTCCTGAGACTGCACAAAATGTACCGACTCGCAACGTGTGCAGGCCTGGCAAAGAGAGATGGAGCCAGACATTGACACCGCTGCACAGCTGGCTTCTCTGTATCTCAGGGGACAGCTAATGGGCAGCCAGGTCAACGAGTACCTGGTCCTGTCTTTACCATGAAGAGCAGTGCAAGCTGAGCAGTAGTGCTTGGCTTGGCTTGAAGTGCAAGGAGGAGTTGCATGCAATAACCATTGCCTTTCACACAAGGGTCTGAAATGGCAGCATTTCCAGCAGCCGTGTTGTCTTTGAAACACGTTGCAAACAGGTAAGGGTGTTGCTGAATAAAACTTACCCTATCTAATTACTACATCTCCTAACGAGGTGACTCCTTGGAGAGCTGTTAGGACTTCCCTTCTCTGGTAAGCTTTTTATTCTTTGGTGCTTCATGGGTAAATGTGCTGCTGAGAGAAGGAAACAGGTCAAATTACTAGGAGTATAGAGAAGATCTGGGGTTTTTCCAAGAGGAACAGCCAAGTCAGATGGGGACCATCTTTCTGGAAATGGAGTCCAAGCGGGGAATAGTCAGGGAGGAGCCTTATCTGTTTGGAATAACTATTCTCTCTGCTTCAAGGAACAATGCATTTATTCGGGTCAGCGACGACGCTGCTAACACTAGGAAGGAAAGGTGGGAGGGAATGGCTGCATGCCATGTTCCAACAGCCTTTCTTCAGTGCCAACAATGGACAATAGTGGGTTTTTATCACCAACAGTTTTCCTGGAAAACCTCAAGGCTTGTATTTCATATTAGATAGAAATGAGTCTTGAAATCTTATAGAAATTGAAAGCTTCATGGTTGAGAATGAACTGGGATTATAATTACGGAACAAACATTACCCCCAGAAAGACAATGGAGCCAGTAGCCATTGTATCTTAAGGGCAGCTAGGTCTTTCTTTCCTCCTGCAGTCACTGGGCACAATAATGTGCTCGAACAAGAAACTAAGTGGAATATTATCAGAAAGATCTCTTCTTTCTTCCTCTGACTGTTTCATACAAATATGTTGCTTTTCTATACAAAAACGGGACAGTGTTTTGAGGGAGGGACGCAGGCCTCATCTTTCCTAGTGGCTGGAGGTACTGGATAGTGATGTCCCTCCAGAACGTGAGGTGTCTGTGTTCCAGTTCCAGCTCTGACTCAGAAAAAACAAATTCCTCATTACTTGCAAGACAAAGCAAACAGAGAATAGTTCAGATGTCTTCCATGTTCTGTATTTTTTCTTTTAGTGTGAATCCTACATTTTTCCATGGCTCAAAATAATGGTGAACATCTGCTTGGCTAAGATATCTGGGACACTGCAGGAGAGAGGGAAACATCTTGAGAGGTGTCATAATCTACATCAATCACGTATGTAGTGTTGCTATGTTGTACTTTCATGGTTTATGCCAAGGTTTTCACCAACCCCCTCCAGAAATTGAACCCTTCCCAGCTTCTGAGTCTTAGGCTGCACTTACCATATCCACACTGTGCATTAGAAAGAGACATGGGTGCACACGTGTCTGATTGTCCACCCTGGTTTCCAGATGAGGGTAATATGGATAACTAGCAACTCAGAATGGCAAAAGGCTACGCAGCTCCCTGCAACTGAGGCACAGCCAAAGTCAGCACAGACAGAGACTAGCAAATCACTGTTGGCACAGGTATGCTAATTGTCATGAACACCAAAAAATGGATATGTCTGTAAATGACAGATGGGAATTTGCCTGGTCCTTCCTCTGTTCCTCTTCACAAATAAGAGGGAGTTTTCTCCTCAGATAAAACCTTAATAACCTGTTTCTTGAGAGGGAAGACTCGGTGTGTATGGATCTTTTGCCTTGTGATTCCAGGACATCTGGACAAAGGAAGCTTGGTGAGAGTCAAGCTTATTTTGCTGTTTGTTTCCAAGTGTGTTGAATTGCTAGTACTGTGTTAGCAGTGTGTTAAATCAGTCAATCAGTTTTGTTCTCTTGGCTTTAGTTTGTCTGAACAGTTCTGCAGCTAATAAGTCATGTCTCAAGTGAATGGTTTGGCCAAGGCTATTAGTGGGTTGACATATGTCTCAGAGAATGACTAAGGCAGGCAGACAGTAGCCTACAGATAAGGCACTCAGATGGGATGGGGATGATCTGGGGTCCAGACCTTACTTTCTTCTTGGCCATATAACTCTTGCCTGACAGGTTTTATTGCAGCACAGGTTCAATAGGACAGATAGAGCATGACCTCTTTTTCTCTATCAGCCAGGCTATTCTGTATCTTGACAGCTCCTGCCAAGAGGAAGATATTGTTTGGAGTTAATAAGTTTGGTGAAAAACCTAAATTTCATAAAATAAAGCATATACTCTGCCATGGCCTGGGTGCTGAGTTTTTTCTTAGAGATGTTCCATTTAGTGCTTACCTGGGGTTGTGCACACAGCTTGGACTCCTAAGTCAGCAGAGATGACCCAGACCCTCAACAAGCAGGGAGAGGTAGCAGTTCAAACATATGTGTGTATTTAACACCTCCTATTAGCTCTAGGCAGTTCCCTGCTCTGCATGTCGGTCTTCTGGGGTCCTAAACCCAAAAGGACCAATGATTTTACTCTGAATTGATCTGTGATGCCAAGTTTGAGTTTCAGTACCCCTTTAGTTTGCCTGAGCTGTGCGAAGTCATGTCACTATGCCTGGTCTCCTCAGGTACTCAAGCAGGTGCTCTGAGCTGTGCTTTTGTCACTGCGATGTGTGCTACCTTTGCCCAAATATTGCATTTTAACTGATATTTATGCCAGCTAAACCAGACCAAAAACATACAGCTCAGTATCCTGCCTCCTGGTTTAGGTCCTCTGGCACTCTCTGCCATTGCATGCTAAGGAGAACCAGGGCCGTGCCAGGCTGCAGCCAGAGGCTGGGCATAGCAGATCAGTCTTCATGCCCGACTGTGGTTTCAGGCTGCTCCCACCAGTTAGCCCTGCTGACTCAATAGCCTAATCATAAATCACATTTCGGTGGGGCTTTAATCTCCAAAACACATCATAAACATTAATCTTAACATCCCTGTTAAGTACCAGTAGGTACAATGGTCAAAATTTAATAACTTGCAGACGTTCTGTTATCCAAGACAGCAGTCTCCCACTCTGCAGAGCTGAAAATAACCCAGCACATAGATGATGATATTTATTGCATCAGTGTTACCTTATGAGATAGATCCTGACCAATGTCTCAGGTCATGCATCAGTTTGGTGGCAGCATGCAGAATTCTGTCCCATGGCCAGAGTATTAAAACCAGGTGCTCAAGTATGTGAAAGCTAAATTGGTGAGAAATAATAATAAAAAAAGTAATTTTTAAAACCTATACAGGTAGACTAGATTTTGCTCTTGATTCATCTAGCAATAACCCATTGATTTCATGCACTGTTACACGTAGAGAGGCTGTTGTTCATGACCAAAAGAAAGCCATAACACCAGAAGTCAATCTGGGTAAGTGCAGCTGAATGCCAGTGTTCAGGCTTCCCGTCTTGTGAGGCTGAAGTCTGACCTAAGGCAAATCAGGTCATCATGCAGCATCATGTGCAGCAATGCTCTTTAGTAAGGGAGACACCAAAAACTTCTCTGAAGCTAAAATAGACTTTGATGCAACATGTAGAAACCCGTCCTGAACAAAAGTCCACAAAAAAGGGTTTCGGCACTCACTAGGTTGCAAAATGTTAGCCAGCTGGATTTTGCTCACATCAGGCTAGCTAGCTGCTTTGAAAACCACTACTTCTTTGATCCTAGTCCTAGCAATACTGTCGGACCTCTGCTGTACAATGAGCTCGAGGTCAGTAAAATGTTTTTCAGTTGTGGTGGAAGCATTTAAGTTGGAATTTGTTAAATCAGGGGCACAATTCCACGGGTAGAAATTGAACTCTACGTGTGACATTTCTCTTCTTATTACACTTTAAAGTATTAAATCGTGCAGGTTTTTACTTCCATTAAAAACAAGTTGCCAGATTTAGCATTTTGTTACTTTGAAGTTCTTTTATTCTCCCCCAAAGGGCTTTAAATTTCAGACATGGTTATCCTTAAAAATATATTTTAAATGTTGGTTTTGAAACCTTACAAAGGATATGGCATTGGAGAAATTCAGGATGGAATGACTTTCTCAAGGGCAACAGTCAGGGAACAGCAAAATATCTCCATTTTTCTTCCACCCCCACATTTCCCTTCAGTTTTCAGCATATTTAATTGGCTCTCAGCTCTTTCTACCTCCTGTACAGAGTTTAATGATGAACTTTTAGGTAAGCTTTTCTTAGCATTAGTTTCTACTGCAACTGGTTCCAGAGGATTCACCCATTCCCAGCAGCAAATCTGAGTTACCAACACCTGTGGCTGTTCCTTTGCAAACATAACCATAATTAATATGTTAGAGCAATGTTCCTAAAATATTGAAAAGCACGCCAAACTCTTATGGATCAGAGTGTGATTTGTAATGGATAAGAGCAGTGAAGTCTCACTGTGAGACCACAGAAATGTGAAAGACACTTTGCTATACCTGGGTGCTCATGGATAGCTGTAGGGAGAGGGACAGGCTATGGGGAAAGTCTTCTCAGAGCAGCCAACTCTGAAGATCTGAACCAGGATGTTTTGTATCCTTACTTCAGATGGAGAACTACAGCATTCCCCACTGAGAGAAACACCCAAGGGGAGAAACAAGGAGTACCCAAGGGGATGTTTACAGACCTTCCACCTGTGTGGTTGATCACAGGAAAGGCCACAGACGTGACTTTTATTGCACTGGCCCTGGAGTCTATGTGAAAGACATCTGTCATTGCAAGGACATCCATGCAGCTGTCTGCCATCTCTAATGCTACTTTCTTTCTCTGCCCCAACCATATAGTGCCTTCAAATCTTACTCCAGCTCTTTCTACGTGTTAAGAGGATACAGCACAAGGCCTGATAGTCACCTTGCTTGCATTATCCTCCATCTTTAGAGAAGAGAATAGTCCATCACTGTTTTTCTCATAGGTTATCCTGGCTTAGCCCCAACCTTCTTGCGCCTACTGGGAGCATGACTATAACTGTCATGGAAATGGCCAACCAAAAAGCAACTGGAATATATGTGTTTGTGAGCCAAGGCATGTCCTATACAGCCTGGAAACTCTCGAGCGCTATCGATGACATGACTATAAAGCCAGTAAGAGGAGACAGGAACTGCCATGCACCTCTGGAGTGTTTCACAAACATCAGCTCCAAGCAGAGCCCTCCCTTGCAGAGATCTCAGTGCCTGTGCCCATTGGAAGAAAACTTGGTAGGAAACTTAACTGGAAAATTCTTACTGCCACCTTTCTTTCCATTTCCTTTTTCCTGACAGCCCTTAAATCTTGAGGGAAGTAGGAATTTTTCTTTAGAATGATCAACTTGGTGACATCTAAAGACCTCTCTCTCTCTTTGCAGTTACCACTATCACTTTCTATGCAGTATTTGTGAAAAATAATACAATTGGTTTCTGATTACACCAACACAGGAGAAGAAACTTTTATACATGGATGTAATTTCTTTTTCTTTTAAGATGAAATAAGGTTCTAGAGGTATATAATTTTAAATTATTTTAAATTCCCCCAGGGAACATTTAGAGGGGAATGACTTTGCCTGTTGCCAATTCTCAGTTGTGAGATGTCTTTACAGACTTACAGTGTATTAACATATTTTTGTTCTTTCAAAAATAAATTTTTCCGTTAGCTGAAACTAACCCCCAATTCAATCTCCACTGCTCAGACTTGCCAAATCAAATTTCTTTTGCAAACTCAAAAGTAATGTGTAATCTCCTTCTATATCCAATTTTCCTTTCTCTTGTTACCCTCCTCACTAAAGCTCTAACAGAAAGCCCTTCAGTCTTTGCATTTTTTGACATGTACAAGTTGGCACATGTAGAACCATCCCTTTTGTCTTGGCAGTCCTCCAAAGTCTGGACTGTCCTGTGACTTCATGTAAAGTTTAAGTCAGAAGTAAATATACCAGTAAGTATGCCTCACCTGATGGGCTAATGATTTTGGGTCCTGTGACTTCATGTAAAGTTTAAGTCAAAAGTAAATATACCAGTAAGTACGCCTCACCTGATGGGCTAATGATTTTGAGGGGTGGAATGGTCTTTCTCACAGTATTTCCTCTTGCTTGATCTCTTGTTCTGAGATGTCACAGATCCCAGGGGCCCCACTTGAATATGAGGCTTTGAGTTTTGCAAACTCACAGTGATACTAAATATGGCAAGGAGTGCTAAAGGAAGAGTCAACTTAAAACTGTGCAGAAGTAATTTAGCAAAGGCGGCTAACATTACTGAGATTGTGATTTGTACAAAGGCTTTTTATGGCATTCATAGGTGGGATGTGATTATTACCAATATTTTTCTCTTATTTGGCGATCTGCAATGCCTCTCTTCTGCATGCTCAAGACAGTTTTTTATATATGCAGGAAGGGGAGCGGTTGCTGAGCTGCTAGTTTGCTCAGATCTCTGTCTGCTCTGCTGACAAACATCCTGATGTGTCCTTGGTCTTTTTTAATTGATCCACCACAAATGTGCAATGCCTGGAGTGAGATTTTTATGCTTAATTAAGGGTTTGAGCTACTGAGTGATGTAGAAAATGAGGAGAGTAAGAGAACCAAATAGCATAGGGTATACAAGAGGCAGAAGGTGGAATGCAGGTGTATGAGAGATGTAAGCGCAAACAGAGAGTCTTAGGAAGAGTACAAAATGTCAGAGTTTTGCACTTGAAAGAGAAGCTAAAGAAACCACATGGGAAGCAGTAAGGGGGGGAAGGGTCCAGAGTTAGGGTAAAGTCAGACATGGATGGAGTTGTGCCTGAAGATTTGAGAAGAGTTGTCCTTTATGAATACCAGAAGCAGAGAGACCCTTGGGAAAGCCAAAAGCTACTGCACCAAACCAAAGGAGAGGGCCTCCTGTTAAGTACTAGGCAGAATCCATACTCATTTAGGGACAATGTAGTGCCATCTCATCACAGCAGAACTGCAGGAGATGTGCTGCTCCCACTCTAAGGACGTCTCCTGCATGTCTCTGAGGACTGGTATGGTGAGCAAAGTGGTCCCACTGCCACCAACCTGCTGATTTATAGGAAGGTAGGGTTATAGTTATGCTTTTCGCAGGTCTGTTTTGGGTGCCTTGCCTTGCAAGGGGACAGAGAAGGGGTTTGCCCTGGGAAAATAATAGCATCTTGGCAGTCTTCCTTTCTGTCCATGATTCAGTCAATAACTATTACTTAAATTGCTTGGTATGTAGACAGTGCAGGTTTTTTTCTGAAAACCACTAGCTAAACTGTGTATCCTGGATGCTAAGAAGAAAAAGACCCACTAGTATTTTTCACTGCCCCATAAAAAATGTAAAATTGCCCTTTAAGAGAGAAAGAACTGGAGTGAGAGCACATATGAACAATTTTCTTCAACAAAACTGACCTTTGCGTGCTGCCAAAGGTAGTAAGGGGATCTTCCAAAAAAAACCAAATGAGTTCCCCTGATAGAAAAAGTAAATGCAATTATTGTTATGAAGAATTGCACTGGGATCCAACTGCAATTGTTTAGGGAAATGACAGTGAGTCAGTCTCAAAGAAACCAGTTTGAATGAGGTTAGGGTTTTGTAGTGACACATTGCTCCTTATCATTCAGGATATTATCATCAGTCAAGGAAATTAAAAGCTCTCTTATATTCTTCTTATAAAGACTCTGAGGTTATGATTTTGTTGGTTATTATCTAAGGAACAGCAGTCAGGATTCCTTTTCCTCTCTAAGACTCCATCAGTACAGAAATAGTCCAGGCAAATTTATAAGACAGTTGAGAAAAAATAAATAATAAAAAAGTCAGTCCTGACTTAATTTAGTTGTCCATTTGAGATAGAGTCTCAGCGTACTTTAATATACACTCAGAATAGCTGACTTATAATATAACTGCTCATCTCAAGCCTTTGACCATGTAACTCTCCCTCTAGCTGGAAACATGAAAATGATAAAGCCAATCTTTTTCTTTGCTCTGTCCTCAACTACCATTATCCACCATCCAGAGTGTCAGCATTTTCAACTACTGACAACAGTCCCCATCAGATAGCATGAACTGGCTAACAAGGAATTCTAAAACCTCCCGATTCGCAGCCACCATCTCAGAAAGCATGAGGAAATGCTTCTGATAAATTGTCATCCTTAAATACCTTGTAGATAAACACCTTAGGGTACCTTGACACAACACAATTGATAAATGAGTGAATGAAAAGACAGTGGGTACATTCAGATGATGCTTCCATTTTTTTAACATGGTACTTTTGCACTTTTTCAGAGGAGAAGCCAGGGACTTCCTAACCGTTAGCTTACAAATGGAAAATACAGATACAGCAAAGTGGTGGATTTAACCTCCGAGTAACTATGTGTTAATTTCAATTCCTGAGAGTGTGCTACATTAAACTGTTCTTGACAGAACTTAATAGGAATTTTGGACATTGTATATTAATAAATAAGTACTGCCTTTGTTATTTTAAGTGCAGTGGTTTTCCTTAGTTGAGAAAGCCTGGCTCTCTCACTTGATTTATATGATGCTATGTAAAAAAAAGGTAGTGATGATACGTGTGTTATTCATGTACTTGGAAGTCTCAAAGGATTTTAAATATATCTTGACACATATGCTCATAAATTGTGTCTAAGGTAGACATTTTGGCAAAATGGATATGGAATTAATGTTCTTGAGACTTCCAAACACCATTGATCAAAGATACTTTCAAAATTCTCCAGAACTGATTTCTTTTGAACCCGCCTGTGTGATCAGGGCACCATTTATCAAATGATCTTCAGCTTAGAGACGTAGTTCATGGGCCCAGGCTGCATTTCAGTGCAAATTCTTCCCATCACGAAGGCTTGATCTCATCAGTTTGAGATGGAGCAGTTGAGCAAGTCTCTAATGAAGCAATATGAAGAGTGAAACATGAGTGAGTACAGAGCTCAGCGTTCCAAATGTGCGTGTGTTTATGAGTTTCTCAGCAATGATCTTTTTACACTCAGTCTAAAGTGTGAAAGGCAAAGGCTTTTGCAAACAGAGTGTTTACTTTAAGCAGTGAGCCACACCATTTCTGTGAAGTGGATTTGGAAGGATGCTCTTGAGAAGATTTGGAGTCAAACACAGCAGCAGGCTGTGAGCAGGATTCTGGTTTCGCTTCCATCTCTGTGTATGGGCTTAAGTCCTCTGAAACTTTTTCTACCAATCTTCTATAACTGTTAATATTATAGACTGTTTTGGGTGCCGAGAGTGATTTTTCTTTACTATCTGTATTGTGCTGACAGCTGTTTGTAGCCTTCAGGTAAGAGTGTAATTCCAAAAAGCATCACTGCATTCTGACCTATACAGCTAGCCCAAGTTGCAGCTATGAAAGTTATTTTCCTTAGGAAAAGCAGATGGTAACCTAATATTTCTTTGGCAGAAAGCATTATTCTGGATGCAGCAGTAACAAAACTGAAGTCAGTTCCCTTGCTTGCAGTTCCGAGCCCTTTCCAGGTCAGTACCCCTCCCAAAATGTGTCCTTGATGTCTCTCCAGGTGTGCTGCAAGGGCTTCCTTACCTACTGCCTTTTTGATGCTTTCTGCAACTGGGTATTTCCAGCTTTTGGAGACCAGAGTGTTACTGGTCCTGACTGCTCATCTCCATACCACAATATGTTTCCATTGTAATTCAGAGAAGATAGAGATTTAATTGTTAGTAATGGGGTTTAC
>NW_009594214.1:7919-23394 GCF_000690535.1 Cariama cristata | reverse complement strand
TACAAGGCCATTCTAGCCCCCAACTGATCTGACCAAATCTCATTCAAACCTTCTTCTTGCCTTATTACCTTTTCAGCGTGTGAAGACGGTCTTTCTGTGTATCTCTGATGGGTCTTCATTGTTTCTGCACAATCTACTTTGTTTGGCTTCTGGAAAGAATTCCTTTCCAGTACAACTGTTTCAGTCTCTGAAATGATATCCCTTGGTTCTTGTGGCAAAACCCTGGAATAGTCCTGTGGCATCTTTTTAGGTGACCCCACAGTATTCAAAACCATCTTCCAAACTTTATTCAGCCTATTCTTCCTCATAGCTCTGCCCACACCAAGCAAAATAACTCTTCTAAAAGTTCCCTGTTTGTGTGAGAAACCTTTTATAAACGGAAAATATCTTCTTCAGCAGAAATGAGCATTTTTTCAGCTTTGCGTTGTAGAAGGCTTGTACAAGATCCACACTTCTGTGTTTCTTTTCAGAAACCACATATAAGAATTTATAAAGGACCTGAGTTTATGCAGCACTGTGGAAAGTGCCATGATATATTTGACTGTCTTTTTAGAGTGGTTTTTCTATTCGAAGGAATGGAATATGGTGTTCCCAGTCTTTTTTGGGAGATTTGATGCACGTATCCAGATGAACTGCTGTTGAACCTTGCTACTACATGATCAGATTGTTGGTGCAGAGGCGAGTGTAGGATTTCTAGATTCACAGAATCTAATAAACTAGACAAAACACTTTGAATTCAAAGTTTAAAAGACTTAGGGGACGTCTCCAGCATTAGTGTACCTGTGTTTCTGTACTTCTTTCAGGAAGCACACATGCTAGTGCTTACAGTGCAAGGACAGTGTTAACATATGAACAGAAAGGACTGGGAGTAGAATATGATTTACTGCAGGGAAGTAAATTTCCCAAAGAGAGCTTGCTACTTTACCTGGCAGTGCAAAAGTCTGTATCACATTTTCTCCATGACTTGTATGTAAAGTCAAGTCTCCGTGTAAGTTAAAAACTCCACAGAAAACCGTGTGTCAAAAGATGTTCTTAGAGCTGATTTTTCAGAGGGCCTCTCTGTTCTTTCTGTAAGAGATTTCTCCTTCCTGCTGGGTTTCATAGCGAGTATCTTTTTTAAACTAACGATGTTTCTTTGCGCTCACTTTCCTATTGATGGCCCACTTGCTTTGCCATCAGAGAGCAGCAGTGAAAATAGCAAGTTGTGCTCAAAGACTTAAAAATGCTCTGTGGTATTACCTGGGTTTAAAAAAGTATTCTGACATTGGCAGCCCTAGCCATCCAAAACGTGCTTCATGGGTGTCCCAGATGGGACAGGCTCTTTCCCCAAGGTAAAAAGCTGTCACTTTAAATTGCTACAGGTCTTTTTCTGGTGTATTTTCCCCTTGTTTGGGACATTCTCCATTTTTAAGACCTACACAATACAACAGACAGGGTATCCCCATTCCTAAACACAAACAGGAATCCTGTACCACATCCTAGGTAAGGTTTCTGTGCTTCAGGCTGAATTGACCCCTGCTGTTTGTTCAAGCCAGCTCCTTCTTGAAGTTTCGTTTCCCTCTGTCCAGCTCCCTGGGTAGAAGAGAAGCTTCCACTGAAGACATGGTGCTCTGTCTGGCCAGCCAGAGATATATAACAGTCTTGGCCACGGAACAAAGAAATTTCATAACAATAACTTCTATCTGGTCCATTTCCTGAATTTTGTGTGTTTGCCAATTTTTCTCCTCTGTCTTTCTCTCTCTCCTTAAAAAATAAAAAATTTAAAAACCTTGAGTTTCATTGTTTCTCTGTTAGCTCAGAAAAGCCGTGAGCCAAGTTAGAGTTCCTTTGCTTTAGACACACCAGGAATGGAGCAGTTCATCAGGGCTCATGGATACCATCTCCCAACCTCCTTGCTACAGCGGGCCCTTCTCCCTCTTACAGACTGTTGACTGGAAAGCTGGAGCACCACAGCAACTTCTTCCATGTCCTGAGGTATCCTGGGCCTTTCTTCTCTCTTTTTGAGAAGCATGTTTGAGTTCAGGCAAGCTTCTCTATGCTAGTCTTTTATGTCTTGCAAGTCTTTCTCTGAATCAAAGCCCACGTAAGATGAGATTGTGCAAGTCTCCTTGGACTTTCTCCCTATTACTTAAGGTCTTTTCTTGTGCTTTCTGTCCAGCTGTAACCTGTTAGCTGTCTAGCTCAGACTGGTGTCAGATCTCAAGCAGATTTAGATGAACAGTACAGTAGGTGTGTTGTGTACGACTTCCAAAGCAGGATGCTCGGGGTGATTCCGTTTGGAGTGGCACATGAAACCCCCAACCAGCCGTTAGGTATGTGAGATTGGCTGAGGTATGTATGCCTTCGCAAAAGCCTAACCCTGAGCTGACACATGCCTTCTCTCCCATTTGATGTTCCCAAATAGAAGCTGGTGTAGAAAGAACCACCAGTGCCCTCTCTGTGAAAGTCCTTTAGATGATCCAAGTCCACATTTGACTTACTTAAAAAACTGTTTTTTCATTTTTATTGCTTCTTTTTGTTTTGAGCTCCTTAGCCTTTGCTTCAGTTGAAATGCATTAGTAAATTCCAGTTGAAAAAGGTGTCCCAACTTTCATGAGAAGCTTTATGATCCATTATACCCCATTGCTTAGCATTATGTTGATCCACTGCTGAGTGTAACTCAGAAGACACTTAACAGCTGAGTGCCAGAATCTACGACAGCAGAACAGAGGTAGAAGAGTCACCTTATAGGTTTCTTTTTCACACTTCTACCTCAAACTTCTAATATTGGTCATTGTTAAAGAAAAACTCCTACATAAATCTTTAGTTTGTCTTAGTGTAGTTTTCTAAAATTCTTTTTAATGTGCTGGTCAAAATTGTATTTACTTTAGCAGGGTTTTTCAGTCTGCTCAGATACACTTCATGCTGCCCCCAAAGACCTGGTCATATTTCTGTCTTTTCTGGGAAACTATGGAATTTTGACTCAGTTCCTTTCTAGAGGGCTCCAACAATTGTTTAGATCTTGTTTTAATTATTTTTCTGGCCATTGTTGAGTTTCGTGAGTACCTCCATTATTTGTTCCAGTTTGATTGCAGATATCAGCTCAACCTTTCTCTGCTGGGAAACTTGATTCCTCTGCTGATATTTGCCTGTCCCATAGCCAATATTTTTGGTGTGCAAGATTGTTTTCAATGGAAGGAGAAATTGGAGATGGGTATTTCTTCAATGCAATCATGTTTGCCTATGGAGAATGTTCACAGAGACTTGCAGCACCGAATTAGGAGTCAGTGTCCCAGCTCATAATGCCATGTTTCTTCTTCAGTAATTCTACACCTTTCTGGTGTTTTTATTTTATAGGTGCTCTTCATGCTGTTTTCTACCTGCCACTGGTTGTTTCTGTCACTTGTGCGGACGCATGCACGTCTACCAAGCCATGAGCAGTGTTTACAGTGTGTATTCAGTTCCCAGCCAAACCACCAAAGACAGCTTAATAGATATATATGTCATGTAGATTAGTTATATGAACAGTAACTTCTGTTGTTAAACAAGAGAGCATTTTTTCTGCTTTCCCATTTATCCTGAGTAAAAGGCTGCTACCAGGTCTGTCAGCTTCAGAGAGGTTTGGAAATCTCCATGTACCAAAGATACTACCCTTTGAAGAACTGAATCTTCCAGAAGAATAATGAGAGATTTGGGCTGCATCCCAAACCTTCACCCAGACCTACTGGGTGGCTGATAGTGTCTTAGTCTTAATATGCCTTATTTTCCCATTTGGAGTTACTGAGGTAGTAGTAATTAATTATTAGATAGTCATAAAGCTACAGATATTAGTGTCTATGAAGTGTATTTGGGTCTTTCACTGTAATCAATCTACAATTGCAAAACTAAATTAATTAATCAGTATGATGACAGTCACACTTTGTAGGTTACAAGGAGATTTTTTTTTTTTTTCATTTTCTTTGAATTTGAGGAGTCAGGAGGCACTCTGCAGACTTTAGAGGTGGCCTTTTCTTTCTGAGCCTTCAAGTCTTTCCCTGTTGACCTTGTGGGATACCAGTTCTGCAATGTTGCTTCATCTGGAAAAAGTATTCCAGACAGTCAGGTTTGAGAGACTGACCTTTGCATGTCTTTCCCCCTCCATATGTAAAAGTGTTGCTCTGTTCTAGATATGTAGGATAATCGTGTAGCTATCAAAGAGGAACGAGTTAAAACAATTTAGCTAGGCAACAGGTGAACAACAATGTCATTAAATGTCCAACTGGAGGAGTTTAGAAATTTGGAGTAACGCCTTTACTTCAGTGAAAATGTGAGTGCGTATTTGTGAGGTAGGGAAACCAGTGGGTGTTTCCTCAGTGGTGTTTTCTCTTGTACTAACAAGAATAAAAGGAAACTAATATATGGTTATTTTTCTAATGGCAACAGAAATTCTATTCACCCCCGTGCTGATCTGAGGGTTTAGACAGCTGAATGCTGATCCTTTGCACCCAGAGATTTTGAAGAAAAGATGTGGCGTAGCTTCCCACCAGGTCAGTGCTCGCTTTTCTCCCACAGCCAAGTCCTTGCTGCTGACGTGTTTGTCGACTGGCCCCAGCGCACAATCCCCTCCGTGCCGTGTCTCTGGGGTCAGCATGACCTGGGCTGTGGCTGAAACAGCAACTCCTGGCTATCCCTGACCATTGGCCCCAAGTAGGACTTTCTCTTGATAAATCTCTTCTCTTGACCCTTGTTCTCTGCTTGCTTGGTCTGAACAGACATTTTTTTGCTCAGCTAATGAAAGATGGAGGATGGTGTTCTGCCTCCAGCTCGCTGATATCTCTGGTTCCACCCTTAAATGCCCTGCTTAAGGCTCTAAACTTCCCCTCTAACCCATTTCCTCTCTAGTGTGAATATTTTAGATCCCCTTTCATTTATTTTTTTCTAGATTTTCCCCTTTATGTCTTTGCCCTTTTCTAGTATGTTCTTTTCCACCGAACTGTAAGCACTTTCTTTGCCTTTACCATTCTCTTTTGCTTCTTCAAGCCCACAAGCACACACTCACCCATCTGTTCTGGGAATGGCTATGAAATATCTTTCTTTCTCTTCCAGAATTATCTCTGAAGCAAACTGGCTCTGAACTGGCACTAACCTTTCCCTAAGGGGCCAGGTCACATGTTTGATTTTCGGTCCTTTTCTTTCTTTTTCTTTCAGTGACATTTCTTGTGGTAACATCTCCTAAAACACAGACAAGAGTTTCTAAACCGTCTTTCCTAATTGTTTTCAGATATAAATTACGCATCTTAAAACTCACAAGTCATTAGTAATTGAAGGAACTTTTGGCATGTAAAAAATGGTGTTTAAATGCTGAGAGGAATCTGGCAGAACATTACTGCCCTACCTTTCCAAATGTTGCAAGATATTCTTGGCTTAATGCGTATTATATAACAGAGCCTTTAAACACAGATTATCTTTAGAAAGAAAGTCAGTGATTATTGTCAAACCACAGTGATGAATTAACTGAAGCTGATGAGATGCGTTTGCAAAAGGAACTGACCAAGAGAAGTGAAAAGTAGCCAGCCTGTTTGGGGAATAGCAATGTTCTTAAAGATAAGTAAATAATACATGTGATCTCACATTTATTTTTCTCTTGGAGTGATTTCTCTGACTTCAGAATAAACAGAAATTTTGTTTACGTTATGGCTGTGTGCTTTTCACAGGGCTAACTAAGGACTTCTGCCTGTCAGTATAGCAAAGCACTTGTCCAAAACTGGGGCCATGGCAAGACAAAATATCTTTTTTCTGTTGGAAGTCCTGCCATACAAGCCATTTCTGACCAATGGAGTCAGTGTAACTCATGTTTTTTCTAGGACTCTTACTGGCATCAGGAGAAAACCTATGTTGGGAGCAAAGCTAAAGGAACAGACTTTTTTACATCTTGATTTGCTAGTGTATTTTAAATAGATGGTACCTCTGAGTGCTAAGATTTTAGGCTTCAAAAAGAATAAAAGAATGTGTCTTGGATAAACAATGTCATGCTCCTTGTAGGGGTATTTGTGCACCCTACTCTGACTTCAAAAAATTCTTTTAAAACTGGGAATACTCTACCCTATTTCTTACTTGGTTTATCATTACAGGCTTATGATTTCTGGAAGGAGTACATTATAACCCATTTCTATTGTGAATATTCAATAATTTGGTCTTTTGTGGATATTTAATGTACAGGTTAAATGTGAGTGCAGACAAAACTCTGCTGGTGAGATTTTGCCCTATTTGTAAGTAGCAGCTGCCCAAAGAACATGGTGGATTCTCCATTGCTTATAGTCTTTAATTCAGACTGAATGTCTTTCCGAGAAAGATGCACTGAGTCACCCGCAAGTTATTGGAACTGATTTAGGAGCTGCTGGGCAACCTCTTCTGAGCTATGCTCTGTAGATGTCAGAGAAGGTGACTGCAAAGTTTCCATATGATCTTAAAATCTACAAATATATGGCTGATCTTTGAAATACCAGGGTCTTAAAAATCTTTTTTTTGTCAGGGAGGTTTTGAGATCTTTGATGTGCTAATGATCAGAGTTGTCTGGCTAGATGATAAATCTCAGATGAAAGAAGTAGATGGTGAGTTAAAACTTCTTTCTCACCTCTGCCTGGGAGATATGGCACATCTTAGTAACTTCCTTAATAAACAGTAAGTGTGTTCACGGGATTGGTCATGATTTTAATTGCAGCTCTGTAGAAAGCTGTTTTCCTATCTTATGAAAGCTCTCTTGATTTTTCAAAATGTCCTTATGCTTCATGGAGCTGAAATCATACTGGCCCTGCGCTCCCTTCTAGCTTAAAGCCCAGGGTTTAAGGCTCTGCGATTATAATGCCGTGTGCTTGTTCTGGGTCAGATGGAGCAGGAGACTGATCTTTTCTCTTCCAAATCTTTCTGAAAAAGTTAGGCTGGGGACTATGGACTGTTCCCCAGCAAAATTCCATCTCCTTCTCATTTTGAATAGCAGCTCTATCCTGGATCCTGAAACTTTCCCTGGGGAAACTGGCCAGGGCTTTCTGGTGAAAATGTCACTTCTCACATTTTAATATTTCTTGGCAAACACCTTCCTCCCCAAATAGTAAAATATTTTGCCAGAACATTCATGACCAAGTCTACTAGCAATGATCACAAAAGAAGCTACTCTCAGATATATAGAGAGATCACTTAAAGCTGGGATGCTTTAAGAAACTGAAAAGCTTTATGGACCACCAGAGATAATAAATCATAGCAGAAGGCCGAGATGAAAACACTATCAAATAGAACACAAATTGTGTCTTCCTTTTTAAGTGTTCAGAAAGCTTTTAAAGAACATATTTACATACTTTTAAAGCAGAATTTTCTGTCAATGCTAGTGTATACACAGGGGGAAAAAAAGAACAAAACTTCTTCTTCTCAAAATCAGATTTATTAAGTGTAAACAAATGTCCTTCCCAGTCTGTCTGAAGCCAGCAGTGCTAAATTTTAACTTTGCAGAAAGTATTTAACATAATGTGTGTAAATATTATGTTAAAGGTTTCATGTCCTGTTTTGAACAGTGGCAAAAATTTCCTTTCAGCCCTTAGGTTTTCCACTAATTTCTTTCATATTAAATCAGAGCAGCCTAAAAAAACTGCTGATCAGATCTTTACTGAGCTTTATTGTAATGTAGTTTAAGTGGATGCAGACGGCTGGTTTTTCTTTTTCTTTATTTTTTCATTTTTTTTCCCTCCGTGTCTGAAATATTATACAGGAGACTGAAGTTCTTGTGGCATTAACATGAGAGTCTCAAAATGGGCCAAAAAATAAATATTGTAAAAATATGTCATCCAAATTAAATACTGTGTGAATAAGGGAAACTGGAGAGGTTACAATTGTGGTTCAAGGTTTTACATGCAAGGTACCTCAAAAGTTAGCTAAACACATTTCAGATGGATGTGAAGTGCAGAGGAAATGTTTTAAGTATCTTCCCTCTATGAGATCTCAAGCCTGGCTCAAATAACAACTTTGGAGGTCAAGTTCCCATGTGGTTACCTATGGGGTGATGGAAATAGGCTCAGATACCCCTCTCCCTTTGACAACAGCATCCACCTGGTAAAAAGGCAGAGGATCTGCTATGGCATGGCAGTGCACCGTGGACACCTTTATGCTCAACTGCTACCAAATCCCTGAGGGTGCCCAAGAACGATATTGCAGTATATGGGGCTTTTGGGTTTCCTTACACTGGGGAAAAGCTTTGGCTACTGACTGCTCATGGTGCTTAACTGTGTAATTGTCTTAATTATGCTAAATTGCACTGTGAAGTCCCTTAACAATTATGTGGGTTAGCAACAGTATTAAATGACAAAAATGACATTAACGTAATCATGGCGTTGTCTAGCCGAAGGATGAAAGTCAGTAAATACCAGGGTCTGCATAGGTTTCCGGTGCGGAACTGCTCTCTCCACTGCACCCGCTGGCAGCTGCGTGCGACTTTAGCACAGGGGGTGATCATGATATCACTGATTACATAAAAAATCTTTGCTTATGGGATAGCTCTACCAAAACGCGTACTTTGAAACAGGCACTAAATAGTGAATGTTTGGGCAAACACTTTTCACTCAGTGGTTTACATCAAAGTGCTGATGTTGGCTGTCAGAACTTGACTGAAGGGTTTTTCAGCTGCTTTTGAGCATAACTGTGAAATCTTACCTGCACTATCACAGAGCTGGTTCAATTCAATAGTCCAGGACAGTTTTCATGAACAGATTATTTTCAGGGTGCAATTCTGGTCAGCTGTTTGACCATGTTGCTTTTCCTGGGAGCCAGGAACACAGAGTCTGGAAGTGAAAGTCTCAGCAGTGAAAACCAAGGAAGAATTTGCACAGAAATTCTGGGGGCTAAAAACTCAAATTTTTTTGCAAATGCCTGGTTTGTGACTCTGATAAGATCTTCCTATTGACTCAGGACTGCAGACCAGTTTCCTTCCTCCTCTGTCTAAGGCAACAGAACTGTCTTTCCCCGTACAGACAGGCTCTTGCTCTCAGGAAAGGTGCAATTCCTCCTCCTTTGTCAGAAAGGTCAACCCGCTACAATAACTCCAATGTGGTAAAGAGGTAGCTTCCTTCCCTGTTGCCCTATTTACGGTATTATCTATTTTAATATATATCAAACATATATGATAATTTAAATATTTTAATTTTACTATTTTAACAGACCATAATATATATTACATTTGTGCTGCAAGCTGTGAACTACAAATGTGGCTTTTCTGCCATCCACTACTTTCCATAGGACTTATCTGAAACCCGTGACTGGCAACAAGAGAATAAAGACTGTAGCTCAGATGAGCAACCAGACATGAGCATGAGTTTCAGGGAGCCCTAGAAAGTTACAGAACCGAGTGCCAGCTTTTGTGCTATACTGTGTAAAGGCCAAAAAAAGGCTGTACATGGATTATTTAAATATTTGACCAGCTTCACCATGCAATAACATCAGGAATGAACAGAAACTAGCTTGTTCTAATTGAATTCTCATGTTAGGGTTCTTTAAGGGGTTGTGTAGGATCCTCTGCAGCTAGCAAGCTTGTTAAGTGTCTATTTTTAAAAACATAGTTATAGGTTATGGGTATGAAATAGCATGGCCACATCAATTAATCCCATCTTAAATATTAGTGAAGCACTTATGCTTGCCCTAAAGTGCTGCTAAATCCAGAGCAAGGCTCTTAAGCAAAGCTACTTCATTGACTGTCTCTGCCAGTGAAACCATTTGTGGAAGCCAGGATTAATTTATACTATCTCAAAGTAATAACAAATTGTGGAGAAATATTTTTTCACTTAACCATCTATGGAAAAATCAGTGCATTCCTCTTTTCATATTCTGATAAATTAGTTCCTTAGATATTTATAAAGATAGCTCAGTGCGTGGTATTTGCTAATAAATCCTCCTGAAATCTCGTTTGGGTTTCCTCTGGTGAAGTGAGCATGCACATCCCCAAGTAAGCCATCTGGACAGACCCTGCTCAGTCTGAAGAATTTAACACTCCAGTAAGGTTTAAACATTCCTAGAAAATTTTGGATTCCCTTACAAATTGTATTTACATTTTTCAATAGTAAGAGTGTAGCCAAGATGGACTCTATCTGGAAAAGGTCTCCCATTTATCAACTGAATACCTACTCTTTAAGTAGTGAAGAGGGCAAACCTCAGAAAGCAAAGAAAATCTGTTTGAAAGGAGGAAAGAGAGGTATTTTCCTAAGTTGGCATGCATTCTTGCATTTGAAACCATATCGTATAGAATGTATGGCCAAAGTTCAACATGATGTGGTTTGAGCTTGGCTTCTTTTGGTAAATAAAAGCATATATTCAATGGATGGACCTTCCTTTAATTTCAGATTCAGACCCATATTCCCTGCAGAGTTTGGGGAATTGTGCTCCCAGGGTTATGACCAATAGGCTGAAAAAGGAGGGAGCTGTATGCAAAGCTCCAGGATCTGAGATTTTGGATTGAGGACATCTCTACCATTTAAAAATCCTTCCCCTCCCGCCGCCCCAACCAACTAACTAATAACCTACGAAGACTTACAAAAGTGTACTAAAAAATGAATGCTCTGTTTGTATCCGAGTGTTAGCTTTTTTAAAAAAATCTCACTCTCTCCTCCTGAACTCACACTTCTGAAAGCACTCATATAAAACTTCGCAGTTAAAGAATTGCTTTATCAGCCAAAATTATCTATAAAAAAAACTTGAGGAATTTTCTGTTGAATAAAATATTGTACTGCAAATATTTGCTCTGCTTTAACCTGGCATTATTCCTCCTTTGAATGTATAGACAATTTGGGTTGAAAGATGTGTTATTGTTTTGAGCTGTGTCTCGATATTGCTGATCTAGTTTTTTTACAGAGTATGTTACAGCAGCAATTCCCTAAAAAAATGTCATTTGATACTTTCGTACAAGTGGAACAGTGTGTCAGCTCTATTTCTTTGCAAAATACCTTTGCTGTGGACACAGATCCCAGGGATTGCAGCTCATTTAAAGCCAGAAAATTTTCTCTGGTCCCAGCTTTACTCAATTTCAACATTTAACGTGTCCAGCAGTTGCATACTTGACAATTACTCCTGTCCAAAAAAAAATTTAAAAAAAGATAACTAACTTGTTGGAAAAGTTATTTACATTAAAGAACAAATTCTTGCAGTGCTTTATAGGTATAGCTGGGGAGGGAGTATGGATAAGGAGGTTTGCCAAGGTCCCAGACACATCTATCTTAGGCAGCTCCATGCTTCATTTTGACTGCAGTTTTGTCTATTTGTGTTCCACATATTGTATGTCTACTGTGGGCTATAGTTCCCTCTGGGTTCGCAGCAGCTTCACAAGGATAGTGGTCAGCCGCAACACCTGGAGCAGTCAGCACTGAGGTGCACTTTGCTTTTTTCCTCTGGAAGATACAACCTACAGCCTAAGAGAGAGGAGACCTCTACAGTCTGAGCTCTCTCTTGCTCTACTGTTCTCAAAACTTAATTTGAAGGGCTTGTAGATTAGTTTATTTGTTTGCAAGAGACATTCCCTTGAGAGAATGGCCTGGATTATGTCTCACACCCATGTAAATCTGGGGTAACAGCTCTCGTCTTGGAAATCACTCTAGTTTACGCTGCTGTAATAAACCAGGCGTTGGCTACTGTGTTCTTCCCAATCATCATTTTAATTCCAGTACATACTTGTATGTGCTCCGGAGTAAAACTAGAGAAAGAAACATCCGGCAAACAAAATGTTTAGCAAATAGATGTTGCCCATTGGCCCTGATTTCACACTCAGGATATTTAAAACAAATGTTCTGGTGCTGTTGAGATCTTGACATGTTTGTGTTTAGCTCGTCGGGTCAGCTGAAATTGCCTGTGTTCACAGTGATCCCTGATGAGAGATGCTTTGAGTCACAGATTATTTAGACTATTCTCAGTATGGGGTACAACTCAAAGCTCCTTAGCAGCGTGACTCTCATAACAATGATATAACCCAACAGCAGGTCCTCTGACCTGCCAACACGCCCATCACTTCCAGGGAGTTTGTGTAGCTAAACAAAATATTTGTGAACTAGTGGGAAAACAGGAGTCACCTGCAATTAATCTGTTTTTATTTTAAGGACAGACAGCACTCCATGGCCTGTTCTGATTTCCTGGCACATCATACCAGGGTTTTGCGTGGAAATGGACTGCATATCAAGAGATACCAACATTTTTTTTTTCCTCTTGTCTCCTCCTCATTTGGAGATGAGCACATGCACAGTTTGGTTTAGCATCTTTTGTTCCAGTACTACATTTTACAGATAATATAGAGCCAGACTCTCTGCTCAGATGTTAATTAAACAGTGACAAACTAGGCAGTAGAGTCCATAGAAGAGATTCACAGGTAGTGCAAATCGGCATTTTTGCTGTATCAAGTCAACAACGTATGTGTACAGGGAAATGGGAGGGAGAAGGAAAGGAGAAGCGCATGACTTTGGTTGAGGGCTGATAGTCTCCAAAATCTGAAGACAGGTGACTTCACCAGGAATAAGCACACGTGCATGCTCCAACCTGCCTTAGACTTGCCCTTCGTTGCTGAATTAGTTTCTCCCTCCATCCCTTCTTTTCTTGCTCTTCCAGCACAAAACCTTCCCAGTAAATCCAGCTTCCCGAAACAGGACCACTCTTTCCACTCATCCCAACACAGTGTAGAAAGTTGCCCTTCCCTCACGCACAGTCTGAGATCAGTTTGTCCTTATTAACAGAAACAGGAGCAGGCAACTGGTATGTCCTACAGAAAATACTTAGCTTTTCCATGCATGATTCATTCCTCACATGTAGTATGCATCCTTATCTCTAGACAATCCACCTTTTCCTTCATCTCTGTCCTTTGTACGGTGATTTGGAGACTGCCAAACCCATTGCCTAGGGTAGGCTGTACTCATTGATGTCTGGCTTTATAACGTGTTCTCACCTGACACCTCTCTCTGTTTTTTTACTGTCCGACTGAGGCTGGCTTTCTGGATAAGAGTCATAACAATTTGGGGTGTTATTTGTTTTTTGTTTGTTTGGGTTTTTTTTCTTTATGGGAATAATTTCTCCATTCAGGAAAGACTAAGTCAGTCTTGGTAGGCTTGTAGGGGCCTCAGCCCAAAAGAAACAAAGAATTCAGCCTCAGCCAGTCAGAATCATTTTAGTGGATCCATATTCTACCAGAACATGCAAATTTGGTCAAAATGAAACACTTCAGAAAACATATTGATTTTGTCAGCACTTTGGTTTAAGAAAATAGGAAGGAGGAAGAATTTCAGTCCTGTTGAAATGTGCTGGTCTTAAAATACTGGTATTTTGGTTTTATTTCATTTCAGAGAAACTTTTCTTTGCCATTTTAACATTCTGGGTTTTTTTTCCAACAAAATCAAAGTAAACATCATAAAAAATGGTCTCCTGTGTTGAATTTTGAAGTTTGCAGGTTTAATTTTAAAAGAAATGAGAATATGTACTAGATCAGCAGCAATCAGGACTTGTTTCAGCAGAGATCTACACTAAGTCAAAAAGCTTAGGCAATACCCTACCATCTCCCATCTTCCAACTCTATCTGGGGAAAGTGGGACTGCAGGGGATTCAAATAACAAATCGACACGGAATCATTACGAGTAATTTAACTTTTGAAATGAGATCTTTCTGCATGAACAACAGATACAGCTTGAACCCCCTTCTTTCCCACAACTGTCAAACATGCTGGTTTTTATGAGGCCTGGGATAAAATTCAGTTTGACTTCTTGATAACATCTTTTTGGTATCAAAGCAAGTGAATGTGGCATAGATTCTGAAAAATTATATGTACATGCCAAATCCAAAGTGGCTTTTATGTCAGCTTTTTGTGTTGCCCCTCAATTTCTCTTCACCTCCCCTTTTATATCAATATTTGAAGACTTCTTCAGTTCAATTATTTTTATCTAAAAAAAACCACTGAAGAAAACATGTTGTTTATGAAAATCTGTTGATGTTGACAATATTTTATGACTTCCGAGTGATCATTTCTAAGTGATCAGTTCTAATGATCAGTATTCAATAAAGTGATCAGTATTTGATAAAGAAAGTAAAAGAAATAAGGTTAATTTTATAAAGTATTTGATAAAGTGATCAGTATTTGATAATTTTTTCAGACTATGCATGGGGCAAGTAGACACAGTCATATCAGTAACAATAGAAAGTATGTATCTAATTGTTCTTATGTCATCACAGTAAAATCAGTCCTTAATAAAAATAGTTTTATTATTCTTAACAGCATGGCAGAGTATGGGAGAGTAAAGGACAGAAAAAGTTGACTGAGAAATGTCTGGTATCCTTACAATTAAAAAAAAAGTCATCGTTAGGGAAGTCCAATAAGAACAAAGTAGTTATGTGTCACTAATTCTGTCTGTATTAATGAGCAATTAAAGTGTAGTCACATGGATGTAAGTGAACATGATTAAGAGTGAAAACTCACCATGCCCCAGAAGTAGTTTTGTTTCAATTCTTAAAAGGAGCTGGTTGTTTAATTATGAACACACAGAGGATCAGAG
This sequence comes from Cariama cristata, assembly GCF_000690535.1. Classification (NCBI taxonomy): domain Eukaryota; kingdom Metazoa; phylum Chordata; class Aves; order Cariamiformes; family Cariamidae; genus Cariama; species Cariama cristata. The sequence continues at coordinate 8,887 of NW_009594214.1, read as the reverse complement.
TCAAAATCAGATTCACTATGTATTTTGATTCATGAATCAAGCTTTTGTTTAACTGGAAGAAAGAAAAGTTGTGATTTAATTAGAGGCATAAGAGTTGGACAACCCGATCTCATCAGGACTAATCACTTTCCAGGAAACGCTGAGCGCCCTGTCTCACACAGCATCTCCCAGAAATTATCACTATTTTGCAGGACTGAGTTCAGTGTTTAATACAACTGTTGCAAGAAGCTGTCATTAGCTGTGTTAGGGAGGACAAAACAGAGACAGAAGGCACTATTCTTGAAACGAGTGTGGCAATCCAGGCTCTCAAAGCTTCCACTTGCTCATTAAAAGCAGAGTTTACTATCTCCATCCAATACAGGCTTAAAGAACAAACTAGATTTTATTACAAAGGGAAATAACAAAGGATAACTCCAAACAAACAAAGAAGTTGGGCAGGAAGAGGTCAGATTTGGAGAAGATGGTGCACAGACGCTTTTGGGAGTTAACATACCCACGTGGGAGCAGCCACCAAAGGAGGCACGCAGGGCAACAGAGGGTGCCATTGTGCCATTGCACTAATTGTGAAAGGGTTTGGGGGGATGTTTTTCCTTTGTAAGCTCTGAGATCTAGTAGATAAAACACAACCAAATATATTTATTCATAGATCTTTGAGAATTTGTTTGCGTGACAGTCCTGGCAATGCAGGCAGGAGGGCATCACATATGTTTTCATGTATATATATGTACAAATAAATATATATATATTGTTGGGGGTGTGCATAAATACAAAACCCCACATGTACAAATAAATATATATATATTGTTGGAGGTGTGCATAAATACAAAAACCCTTACTTCCTAGGTAAGGTGTGGTAAGTACTTCAGTGCACATTCTTTCATAGTTTCATCATCAATCCATCCACTAATTTCTTGATCTAGCAATCTATAGGCTCCCAGTTAAGTCCTATCTCTTCCCTCCTCCCCACT
>NW_009594214.1:0-7870 GCF_000690535.1 Cariama cristata | reverse complement strand
GCAGATCAAAGTACTCAGTCATTGACAGCATTTGTTTATAGTAAAAAATGCCATAGCTTCATATCCAGATTTAGCCCTCATCGCTTAGTGCTGTAGAAAAGGGACATTTTTAGATACTCGATGCTCATTCCTAGCTCTCAAGTTATCAGAATTTACAGTTGTAATGTTCTTATGAACAGAGAAGGTTATTTTTGGTCAGAATGAAGGCCTGTGATGGACCAGATCTATTAAGGCTCCTTACTTTATTAACAGGAGGGTGAAAAATAGTCCTAATTAAATATTTTAAAGCTCTCCTAAACATTCCTAAAATAGCCCTTTCTGTAAGGGAAGGGGCATAAGCAGAGGGCATGACGGGGCGGTGCATTTTTCATGGCACTCCTTTAGCTGCCTTCATAATTCATACCACTTGTTATGTGCCCAGCCCAAAGCCTGTCTGTTAAAAACCTCTCCCCGCTCTGCCGTGTGCTCCTTACCCTTGTCGCAGACAGGCACTTGCACACTTCATGCAGCATTTGCTCCACGCAGCACAAGACACTTGGTGAGTAAAACCACTGATGCTCTTTAAATCACTGCAAAGTAGGTCGAGGTCTTAAAAGCTTAAGAGGAGAAACTGAGCCGTGCAAATGTTGGTGTAAAAGCTCCGTTGTACAAACAAGAGCTGCGTTCCAAGGATGCTGCCACCTTGGATTTCACTAAAAACAACACCCCCTTTTTTTTACAACTGCTGAATTATTTAGACTGTGAATCTTCAGGACAGGCAACCTTGATTTTGAACCTTGTGCTCTACAAGTCCTGCAGGCTCAGGATCCCTTCTCCCACCAGAGCACAGACTTGGGTACACGTTGTACTGTTGCAATGCAGATTGGAACACAAATTTCAATTTCTGTCCGTATTTGAAAGTCAATACAGGTCCAGGTGATGACAGGTCCCGTTTGCTGTCTATGGAATAGACATGTTCCATATAGTTTGTTGGGCACTCAGAGGTAACAGCGTGAGACCAGCTAAGCTCCTAACTAGTTTAGGAGCATTGAAGTTTCGACCCTGGAAGGTTTTTTTGAGCAGAAGTGTATGTTTAAGGAACAAAACCATGTGCCAAGCATGTTGTTCCTGCTGTAAACAGACAGTCCTGTCACAGTGCCATCAATTACAACAAAGAGAATGAAAACCATCCACAGTGTTTCAGTGAACATCAAAAAATAACTTATGTTTCTTTTTATGCAGATTCATCTGGAAATACTGCCCTTGAGTTTTGCTTTGAAGGTGAAGAGGATCAGGCTGAAATAAAAATGTGTCCTGGAGAAAAAAGTAGAATTATTCAGTGTGAGAATGTCTGAAATATATGCAAGAATGATCCCAAACTGGCAATGGCTCGGAGGTAAAGAGGCATACTTCTGCTCCTATGGTGAGTGTCCCAAAGAAGACTGAAAAGCTTTCAAGCTTGAAAAAGACAGATTTTGTTTGAACACAGATTAGAGTGATTAACTTCTAAGTAGCAAAAACTCAATGTGTCTAGGGAAACCAGAAAATAAATAGCAAGATTTCTGTGCCAAACACCGGTACATGTATGTTGAAGATGAAATTTAAGCCCAACCCATAAGCTCCCCCCCAGGACAGCCTCCAATGGCCAGAACAAATGAGAAAGGAGTATCTAGATCCAGCATATGAGGAATCTTGTGGTGAAGGGTGTCCACCCACATTGCTTCCTTTGCTAGCAAGCAGCAGTCTGTTGCACCAATTACCAGACCAGTCAACTGACCATTGCCACAACACCATGGGGCTGGCAACATAACTTCCAGCATGAGGGAATAACCATGATTTTTCTGTTGATCACCTTTTACAAAAGTCATGATAGCCCAGGTGAGCTGTGAACATCCACCTATGAAATTCATAGGAAGTGTCATGATCGGACAGATTTTTCTTTGGAACAAAGGAAACTCCCCAGTTCAGACCTTCAAAAGTTAGACTGGTGTCTAGTGTTGCCAACCTCACTCTTCCTGTCCCCTCCTCACCTGCCTTTGATGGTAAGCCAGGTATTGTTCGGATGACTTACATACCCAGTTCTGTTTCTTCACCATCGAAATGCCATCAGCTACAACGGATCAACTCCTTTTTTACCTGGGCACATTGTGTGTGTGAAGACTGATAATTTCAATCATTTTTCTCTTCCATAAATCCTGAGATGTGGTAGATGATGTAGGAGCAAAGAGTCACCATGGTCCCTCTGAGCAACACTAGGGACAATCAGTGCAAGAGGAAAAAGTGGTATCTTCTTGGACGTACACCCTTGAAGGAGACCTAAGCACCTCTATGGCTTCCCTGTGCACCTAGAAGTTGCTTGAGGTCTGAAGTTCCTGGATTTATCCTTTCCAAGTGTTTACATTCTGTTTTGCTATAACTTTTCATCTTCATTTCCGTCCTAGGACTGAGTCAAACCTGGAGTTTCTATTCTATGGAAAACTCTGGCATTTCAGATTCTGTTTCCATTCTCAGTCAGAATTAAAAGAAAATGTTTAGAAATCCCAGTTTGGAAAAAAAAAGCTATTGTCCATCACCTGAGCTATGCCTATTTCAATATAGCTGAAATGTTTTTGCCAAACTGGTTTTATTTCCTCTTTCTATCACAATAGAGAAAAGATATTTTTTAGTTTCCTGTAATTTTCTTGAACAAGTTAATCAAAATTGCCAGAAGACTTTCTGTTTTGACAAAACAGTATTATTCTGACCAAAAAAAAATAGGCATTTAGCCAGAAGTTATAATCTAAGTCTAGTCTTTTCCTTCCCTGATTTCTGCCAAGTTCATAAATTCAGAGATACAGAGGAGACCCACACTCCTCTTCTAAAGGTTTTTTGCCACAGCAAAACCTTTTGCCACAAAAATCTTTTGCTGTGAATGAGGCCATTCACTGATTCGAGACATTGGCACTCTCTGACCCGGTAACAAAAGACCCCACAGAGAGTCATTCCCAAATCAGAGGGGTTTATATAGTTTGGGAAACAGCTGGCTGTGGCCAAGATGCTCAGACTTTCTCACCTATAGAATTGCACCTTCACTTAAAACTCTAGCACTTAACACTACACTTAGTCTGCTATGCTACATTCATCCTATGATGTGGAATACCGCAAAACGCAAACAAAACGGTGTATTGCTTATTCTGTGAGAAATGCTATGTAATCAGAGACATTTCCCAGAAAGGGCTGCTATATTGTTCTGTGCAAAATCGCAGTCGGGTTTTTTTTAATCCCAGAGGTGCTCTTGCCCTTGACCTCCAAAGAACATTTTGAGGAGAAGAGTGGTCAGGAAAAACAGAGGCTATGGTATGAGACAATTGCACAGCACTACACTTATTATAATTTTCAAATAGGATAATATTAAATGACGTGAACAACGTGCTAAAATTGCAAAACTGCAAACAATCACCACTTATCTTTTTTATTGGCATACTCTACCCCTCCACATACATCTGAAATACACCCAGATCGTGATGCTACTTCCCACTAGCACAATGATTTGGCCTTATTGCTCCTAGAATTCACAGAAAATTATTTACCCTGACCAAAAGGGAGAAGATCCAGATAAAACCTCTAGGCATACTGCATGTCTACATTTTTTCTAAAGGAAAGGATATTTAGGAAATTATCTATGAGCCATAATCATGAACTTTCTCCAGGACATTCAGGTTAAATACTAAACAACTGCCATCACTATTGAATGGGATAGGAAAAAGTACTTAACCTTGATGTATCCATTTATGTGCTCTTCCCGCTGAAAAAGCTGGAGGTGGAGGGGTGGTGAAGTGATATCTCTCTACCATATTGTGTGTTCCCCTGGCGTACGAGCTTCTGACCTTACAGGCCAGCTTAGGCAAAGTGCTGAGGACAAACATCGGTGTGGACAGAGCATGGGGTTACTGAAAGAGAAATGCACGTCCATGAGATGGACAATCCTTTAGCTAATTATCTGTCAGATCTTGAAGCTCTCAAATCCTCTGGGGCTGACGTGCATTAGGAAGGTGGTTCTCTTCCCATTCCATCTTTCAGCAGGGGATCCATGGACTTTCTCTGGAAGATTATCCACATGGTGTTGTCTGTCCATATATCAATCCTGTGCCATTATCTAGCTGCCATTGGCTGGGGTCCTGTCTCTGGGGACTTTGGTGGAAAAGGCCCCAAGTGACCTTAATGGGTCAGGATCTGATCTTACAATGTAACAAAAGAACTTGTCTCAATTCTTCTGGTTCCGGGTATAGTCCCTCACTAGACACACATGGAAGATATATTTTAATAGTACTTCTCTCTAGATGCCAAAAATTGCTTTATAAATTTCTCTAAAACACCTCTTTAGCCAAAGCACACTCTCTCTTTATCTCTCTCTCTGTGTGTAATTTTGTGGACATGCACACACATAGTTATATGCAGCATAGGATCACACACTACCTACACAAGAGGGCATTTTGCTTTTGTCAAAGCCCAACTGTAATACAGTAAGAGTTAATCTCACCATTCAAAAAACAGCTCTTCATCCAACTTTCTGTCCTACAGAAGTGCCATGTCACCTCCTGAGCTATGCAGGATGGATGGTCAGCCATGGTATTACAACACGAGGCTGCAAGGTACAAACCGGCCACGTGAACGTGGTTGCCTGGGGCTGACGGAGTTATTACTTGCTCTGTGGCATCTGTCAGCATCTTGCCATAGGCTTTCATTCTATATTTATGAAAAGGTACTGAGGCATAGCAGGCATTATACATGATCTTCAGCATAAAAAAGGATCGTGGCCTTATCAGTTTTCTATAGTAATTTGCTAAATGTCATTGCTCTTACCCAGGTCTCATTCTGCAGAGCCCTGGCATGCTGCAGTCCTGCTAAAATGCAGTCTGTCTTTCCCCTCACACTCATGCGAGTGCTCTGTCATGAGATCTTCTGAATACTGGTTGTTTGACAGTCCAGTTAGCTGCCTGAATAAATATTTTCTCTTTCTTTTAGTCAATGCTAGAGCCAAAATTTCAACTGAAAATAGCTTGGGGTAAGTATCGCTGCTTTAAAATTAATTTTATAATACGTTCTGTTCATTGAATCATTGGTTAGTGTTCCTATGCTGGCTTTTAAAGTGCAACATGCAATATTGCAGAGAAATAACATTTTTACCATTAGAAGTATTACATTTTAGTCATGTCTGGTTTTGGAAGGCTATCCTAAACTGTTTGTGGAAAAGTAAAGCAGAACATTCCAGCTCAAAAACAGTGATACATGTCCATTGCTAACAGAGATTTGATTGAGTTAAATGGCTGATTGCAGTTACTATCTACTTTTTCTGCAACCTAAAAAGATTTTAAATAAATAAAAAAATAGAATAGACTCTGCCAGCTGCAGATTTAAGGAGAACATTTTAAAACTTCAATAAGAGTTTTAAAAATAAATAACCAAAAGGTAAGATTCTAGTTTGGATGGTGAGCTATTTTTGACATTATTTGATATAAGAACTCAACATTGATCTTTTTGAAATATGGTTCTTATTACCATTTGGATAGAGTACGTTTCCTTTTCTTGATTCAATCACAAAAAAATTTCATTTACAGGTAGTCCATACATTAGTGCAGCCCCTTTCACACATTACTACATCATAATACAGTTGGCTGCACTTGCTTTGAACAGGTCCACTCTACCCATGTGGCCTGGCTTTATTATTTCTTGCTCCCATCTGTTTTAAGTTGTCCTCTTTGGGCTAGGTTTTTCTAAGAGATGCTCTTCAGCTACATGCAGAAAGGCTATTTCTGAGAGAAAATGTGAACATCAGGGTACTTTTACACTCTCACATCTGCGCAAGGTTCATTGAAGTTGGTGGAGTCTACTGGTGTAGATTTTGGCTCTGCAGAATCTCTTAAACCCCATTTTGTCTGCATAGTCTGAGTTTGCATTACAAAACCCTAGAGGCCTGGTTTTGAAATCCTTGATTCCTGTGAATTCCTGCTGGAGAGCAACGTTTTGCAAAAAGATGTCTTTCCTTTTCTTTTTCCCATTCACTTCTTTCCCTCCTCGTCTCTCCCCACTAGGTCAGTGAGTACTGACCACATCCTCCATGCCGGAGAAGCAAAGCAACAGCCCTTGCCCCAAGGCTTTTCTGTCCTTAGCAGACAAGTTAAAAGGTCAAAACCTAGAGGAGATTTCTACTGATGTCACCAACATTTGGATGAGTCTCAGGATGGGCTGGGAAGCCAGGAGAAGCAAATCCAGCTCACAAGACTTTCTCCTACCCTCCAGCCTCGCTCCATGCTCACTAGGTGGTCAGACCATCAAAGTCACTTCCTTCTTAGGAAGTCCATAATCTTCTCCTTTCTTGTTCTCTCCTGAAACTCGATGTTCCCAACATAGTGATGCCATTTGACATTACTGATCCCTCCTAAACACCTGCTATCAAATGCATCAAATCTTTTCTTGTCAGCTTGCGTAATGCCCCAGGTCTTTGCAGCATCGAGCAAAACTGATACCACACAGCTGTTGTAGAGTCTTATTTTTTGTTTTGCGGACATGTCACTACCCCATACTTTTGCCCTTGAATTTATTTACATTGATCTTCACCTTATTCTGGTCAAGCTTAAAATGACATCGGACAAAATCCAGGCAGAGTGGTCCAGAGCACTGGGAATGGGAATAATACAAAAACGTGAACACTGTCATGATTGCAACTGACCTCAAAGAGGAAGGACGAAGCCAGTATTTCTTTTCCTTGATAGACCCAAAGCTATTATTTAATCAAAAGCTTTCGTATTTGTTTCTACTGAAAGTTTCAATTTTTAGGATTTTTTTTAAGGTGATCACTGGCCTTTGAGCTCACCAAAAAGGAGCCAAAGGATTTTGTAATTCTTGTTAATAGCTGGACATACTGTATTTATGAATCCCCTTAGAAAAGAGAGATACAAGGCAGTGGATCTTAAATAATGTATCAAATCTGAAGGATGGATTTTCATTTTCAGAAGAGAAAACTTGTGATAACCCTGAATTTATTGATGGAGTTCTGCAACAAAATTTAAAAAGAAAATAACATAGAGGAGAAAAAATGGAAGTAAAAGCTCTGTACGTAATTACTTTCATTTATCCAGAGGTAGATAACACCATTTATCACAATTTTTAAAATACCTTCTGAATTTTTTTAAGTTACACAGAAAATGTAAAAGAAAACAGGCATAGCTTGAGTTTTAAATTAACCTTTCCTGATTTGTTTTGTCTTCTGTTAAAAGTTTCTTTGTCTCTGTCAGTGTGGAAGAATCGAAAAGTGTGTGTATATATTTCCATCATAGGAAAATAATTTGAAATGTATTTTTAAAAAAATCTGAAAAAGGCTAGAGCTGTGTAGGATGTATTTTTATTACATACAAATTCCAGGAAACGTCCACATGGCGTACAATAAAACTACACCAGCTCATGTAGAGCACTGCATGTATTCAGTAAAGGTAACATTATGTCACAAAATAAAGAAAAGTTCCTTCCTAGAATTACAGAATTTTAAGGAAAAAAACCTAATGCTATACGACCTAGACATAGAAGCATATAGTAAGCACAGGCCATTAAAAAAATTTAACCTGTACCCCGATATTGAAGAGGATATTGATAATATGAACAGTATATGTTAAAATGTATTTTGAACATTCGTATCTAATTTAACTACAATTAGATAGTTACATTATATTATACACATATGTAATGCATATAATTACCATATTATATTTTATTATTGTAATCATAATAGCATTTCAATAATATGTTCCTCAAAATAACTGTATAAATAAATAAATTAAAAATAATTTTCATGTAGTTGTTATAATTCTGTTACTAATTGTTAATTGTAATATTTTTACATACTACAACTATATAA
>NW_009594213.1:13579-13844 GCF_000690535.1 Cariama cristata | reverse complement strand
GGATGGAGCATCCACAGCTTCTCTAGGCAGTCTCTTCCAGGGCCTCATCATGTTCACGGTGAAGAATTTCTTTCTTATATGTAACCTAAATCTTCCCTCTTCAAGTTTAGTCATTGCCCCTTGTCCTATCACTACATGCCCTTGTAAAAAGTCCCTCTCTGGCTTTCTTGTAGGCTCCCTTTAGGTACTGGAAGGCTGCTACAAGCTCTCCCCAGAGCTCTCTCTTCTCCAGGCTGAACAACCCCAACTCTCTCAGCCTGTCCTC
>NW_009594213.1:0-12491 GCF_000690535.1 Cariama cristata | reverse complement strand
CCAGTGCCCTCAGGACCTGCAGATACATCTTATTGGGTCTCATAGACTTGTGCACCTTTATGTTCCTTAGATGGTCTTGAACCTGATCTTCTCCCACAGTGGGAGATTTTTCATTCTCCCAGTCCCTGCCTTTGCCTTCTGCAACTTGGACAGAAGGCAACTATAATGCTACAATAATATACAAATAATATACTATATGTATAGTTACATATTTATTAAATATAAACATATATGCATATTTATGTACAGCTATGTGTATGTGTATGCATACATATGCCTTTAATACCTTGAAACTTTCTATTACTCTTCTATGAGACTAGAAAAAAACCAACCTATCTTCTTCCACTTTTCTGAAGGAAAGACTTATGAAACACAGGACAGATTTACGTTCCACTGAAGTTCTACATTTGAGAGGATAACCATGCCAGTAGACTTTCAGAGATCCTGAAGCTTGGTGTCTGTTTCCCCCAATAGCTCCCACAAATTTGTAATGTGATGACCGACAGGTCCAGTGCTAAACAGAAAACCTGAAAAATTTAAATTTGGGCAAACAGCCAATGGAGGTCCAGATAATATCATGGAAAGCATTCAGACAAACCTGACTCATTATGCAGTCAGCTAGACCTTTCGTGCTGCTTTTCAGTAGGATAATTCAAATTAAGAAAACTGTCCAGCATCCATTCAGTGAAGTGGAACACAAATATTACAGGACAAGAAATATCGGTAATTTCTATTAGTCTCTAAGCAAATTGAGCCTGTATTGAGTTAACTACATTTCTGAAGCAACCTACGGAGACAGTGCTGACGCTACACTTACGGTTTAGTATATCTACTCTGTTCTGGTCATGTATGGGAGAACTGGAGAAGTAGATGAACTGCTGATAACTATTGCTTAAGCACTAACAGGAAAATGTTTCCAGAGAAGGTAGATATTACTGCTATGATAAAGGACTAATTAGAGACGTTACCATAACAACATTGTTTTCATCTCTCATCATACTAAATTTTTCCTCATCTTGTCAAAAGTATACGAAACAATGTCATTGCAAGGAAGGTCATGTTGTGATGAAGATCCTTGTCTAAAAGAAAGAAAAGCCAAGCAAAAAATTGTGAAAGTATCTCCAGAGGGAAGAGTAAATACAGTTGCCTTATGTCCTCCCACAGCAGAACATGGCAAACTGCACCCAGCTGCAGTCCAGGAAAGTCAGTTGGATGGAAGGAGACTGGTCTGAAAGAGGTAGACATAGAATTCAGCAGTCATGAAATGGGGCAGGTGACTGGTCCTATCCTGAAGGATGTCTCTGTTTTGCCTTCATGGCAAGATCCTCAAGAGGTAGAGATGTCCAGAGAGGATATTTCTCTCTGCATCTTGTCGTGCTACCAGATAGGATTACACAGTTCCAGACAGGAGCAGGGTAAGAGGTACAAAAGAACATAACACTAAACTGGTGGAGACATACTCAGGTATCAAGTCCAAGTGCCATGAAGTACCAACCTGAAAACTCACTACTTTATTAGAAATGGAAAGGAAATCTCATGAGATGATCCCACATTTGCCAGTGTAACATATGTATTCCATATGTAGTAGAGAATGCCCCATGCTATTCAATGAGACTATGAAAAAGGAAAAGAAACCCAACATGTTTGCAGTGTATACCTCAGCTATAAGCAAGTGAAATATGTGGGATGCTGCACAGCAATGGTTGTTTGCTATAATCCCACAGGTCAAGAAATTGATTCTATCTTGAAATGGAGATGATAAAGGTGATTCTTCAAGGTAATCTTCCTATGAAGATAACAGCTCCTGGTGTACCAGCTGTCATAGTTGCCTTTGGTGGCCTACAGGGACTAACAACTTCTTGCAAAGACACAGTCTGTTAAAAAAACAAAACAAAACAAAACAAAACAAAACACAAAACCACTAAAAAATGCAATAAAATGAAACTTTATTGTGATCTTTGCATAGGGTAATGCTAGTATGGGCTATGATATCTCTCAAACAAGGTGATCAGTCACTGTCCAGATGGCAACCAGACATCTTCTTTGCAAAGGTCCTGACAACAGCATCTTCAGGTAGATCAGACAAGACTCCTCCAAACCACCATTCTTCTGAATTCTAATATGCAGCTGGCCCATGGTCTCTTGGGACCATGCTAGCACATGCACAGTCCGTTTCTGTTAGATCTATTCCCCTTAAACTGTGTATAAAACACCTCTTAACTACATAAAAAAGACACAGCCTTATGAGATTATTCCTGCATCTGCATTAAGTCTGTACTGACTACTTACAAGAGTCTTATCTATGCAGTATTTGGTCAATTCTGCAGCAGGAATCTGCTGGGCTAGTCAGATTGTTGACCCAGGATATTGATCAACAGATTGAGTCATATAAATAACTCCTATTAATTGGTTGGGGTATAGCAGGAATTTCCTGGGTAACCTCTGAGATTGTCTGAAATTTCAGCCTGGAGAGCTCCTGCAACAGTTAGTAAATGGTTTTCTGTGAAGCCAGTTAGGAGTTCAGTCAGTCCCCTTGTTTGAAGTCGGTCCATTGTGTCAAATGAGCCCATTGTCTGAAGAATAGCTGGGAAGTTCATAGACCACCCAAGGAACTGAAGATTAAATGTACTGGGTGCTACACAGCAATTATAACTATATGACAAACTTGGTTCTTATCTTTCTGTCACACTTACAGATGTAAATTCTGTAACTCTTGCCACAGGTTCCTGAAGTTGTTATTGTTTCCACAGCCCTTTCAAGCAGTTTTCAAGTCCTTCCCATTTTAGGTTAGATAACAACAGTCAGTCAACAACACAGTAGATTAAAAACTATCAGGAAAACTTCTCTCTCTAAGACAGTAAAGTCTTCTTGCATGTATGTACATGAAATAGAATTCAGTTCTTCATGCTACACACTGTGAAAGGTTACTTCAGTATACAACAGCTGAAACAGAGATGAAGTATCAACAGAATACTATTATTTACTATTATTACTATTATATACTCAACAGGGTTGCTGAGAAAAATGAAATGGCACTACACACATCCTGCTTGAGATGTCCTACACCTAAGCATGGAGTGATAAGCTCTGTGAGCAATGAAAAGGAAAACTTCTCTGGTTCTGATTCCTTAGAAGTATGTATATCTGTATTGTTAATCTATGCACAAACCAACAATTGAGCATATAAGATTGATAACAGGTAAATAAAATTTTTATCTCATTGAAACAAGAGAGCCTACATTAAGAATGGAGGACTTTCTTTTTGTAGATACTGAATGTCAAGTTCAGAGTATTTTCACAGTATGGACCTTAGGCTTTGCAAAGAGATATTCAGCTTTTGAGGTGTGGCAGGATCGCTCTGAGACTTTCCTTATCCAGGTCTCTTGAATATCTGCTGAATCAGATTTTCCCCTCTCTAGACTTCATTCTTCTCTGTGTCAATATGATCTCAGTTTCCTTGGGTGGGAGGTGGATGATTGGGGGTGATCTCCCAAATAAAAACTTTTCCTCTCCTTTAATGGCAATATGATGCTTTTTTGATCTTACCTTTGTTACTATCCAAAACAGACGTTTCATAAAGAATTCTTATGAATGATAATCCTGTAATATTACTTACTCTAACCAACTGATTCTCTAACCAACTGATTCTCTCTCCTACTAGTATATCAACAAGCACTGTTCAGCAATATGGAAAACATTGGTGTGATATCAGTATTGTTTTAGTCACAGATCCATAACTCAGTACCATACAGATTAAGTCCATCCCAGTCAGACCCAGTACAGATATGAAAGACTTGCCACTGCATAGTTCATGTCTGAATATCTACAATCTGAATATTCAAAAGGCTAACTCAGTAATGAAAAGTTTATTTTTTTGCCTTAATTCCTGTCCATGTGGAATTCATTCTGAAAGTTTAGTGAAATCAGATCACCGATTATTTATGAATTTATTCATCCAAGAAATTGTATTAGTTATCATTAAGAAATTAGTTAGTTAAAGATTCCATTGTTTGATCTCCTACTTCATTGGAAGTTTCAGTTGAGATTTAAGTCCTACTCAGAATACACTAGTAGTCAGAAATCATGAGTATGGTGTGATTAGTAGGTAAAAAATGTCATAGAACATAGGTCACCTACGTAGTAATGTAGGTGGTAAAAACAGAGAACTCTCCTGACCCTAAAAATTCCACTCCTTCTACACTACCTCACTATTTCTTAAAGTCACTACTCCAAAACTAGACAACTTTTCTGAAGCATGCTGTGCAGCTAACGAAACTGTTTTATAGAAATTTCTTGCTTTATGGTTTTGATCCCAATCTTTGATGATGAAAGTTGTTTCGTTCCCTCGACTGCAAACAACAAAACTTTTTTTTTTTTAAAAAAAAAAGCAAAAAAACCCTCTGCTAGTAAAATCTCCATACCTAAATGAGAATATATGCAGGTGGTTTAAGTCTGCATATCATTTTCATTTTGAACTTGTCTGTTGAGGAGAGGAAGACATCATTCATTATGTCTTGTGGGAAAAAGCCTAAAGGTATTTCACAGTTTCATGTAATTTGCAAAAGCTCTTGGAATCAGAAGGAATTAAGTCAAACAAGTCTTCAATATTAGGTAACTTCCCTTCTATTTTTCTTGCTCGGCAGAATGAAAGAGAAGTTGGGACCTTGAAATTCCTACCTTGTGAAAAGCATTTATAAATTCTATGTAGAATCCATATTAAATCCTGGAAATTCTCATTGTATGTCCATGCCAGATAGTATTTTAAAGGTATTTATGTACAAAATTTCACCAAAATAACCTACCAGTCAATTTAGAATAACTTTCTCTCTCCTCCAACCATTTACTGATTTCACTTTAGACATACCTCCAAAGAAATAAAACTGTTTTAATAGTTGTCTAGACACATTTCAGTGAGTATTCAGTCTCAGCAGACTGCTTCCCTATATACTTGGAAAAGATAATTTTTTTTTTTATTTTTTTGCTTCCAATTGTTCTCAGACTTAGAAATTTGAAACAATGGACTGACTTACTCAAAGGTTTCTAGGGGCAATTGCTCACATCTCTTTGTACCATCCCATACTGTGCACAGGGCTACATTTTCACAGAGACCACTGAGCTACACATTCTGACACCTTCTCTTCTCTTTTCTTCTTCCTGCTCTACCCTCAAAATTCAGCTGTAGTTTCCCCCAAAATTTTGCCATACTGGTGCATGTTCTTTTTTAAAATGTGGAAATGCAAATCCTATAGGTTGAATTCCAGGTAATCTATTGCTTTTGAGAGTAAGAGGCACAAGAACTGTAATTCTTATTTCAGATAATACTCCTCACCTAACTGAGGCAGTTTGTGGCACCAAAAGACCACTTTCTCTGGTTCAGAAAGGAGCCTTTGTATGCTCCATTCACATTGTTTCACGTAATGTAGTACAAGTGATTGAAATATTATTGGTGACTATTGTCACATAACTGAATAAGAAGAAATACTAGCATTTTCTATTTGCCTACAGTCTCCCAAATTGAAGAACCTAAGTGTCTAGACAGTTATACGCTTCCAAATTCTCTGTGAGGAGTAAAACTGTAAAAATTTAAGAATTACTGAAGAGATGATGCAGAAGTAATCTAACACCTAAATTGAGACTGGAAAGCAGCTCTGCACAGAAGGACCTTGTGATCCCAGCAGATAGCAAGTTAAACATGACCAGCAGTGTGTCCTTGGGGCAAAGAAAGCTAACAGCATCCTGGTCTGCATTAGGAAGAGTATTGCCAGCAGCTCAAGAGAGGTGATCCTTCTCCTCTAGTCCGCACTGGTACGGCCACATCTGGAGTATTGTGTCCAGGGCTGGTCTGGTCTGGTTTCTCCAGTACAAAAAAGATAAGAACTTACTGGTGCGAGCATGACAAAGAGACACAAAATTAATTAAGGGACTAGAGCATCTGTCATATGAAGAGAGGCTGAAAGCGCTGGGACTCTTTAGCCTGGAGAAGCAGAGGCTCAGAGGGGATCTTATCAATGTATATAAATACCTGCTTTTGAGGGAATAAGGATGAGGGAGCCAGACTCTTCTCGGTGGTGTCCAGTGGCAGGACAAAAGGCAATGGGCACAAACTGAAATACAGGAAATTACATTTGAACACAAGAAAACATTTATATTGTGAGGATTCTGAAAGACAGGGATGGGTTTCCCAGAGAAGTGGCAGAGTCTCCATCCTTGGAGATATTAAAAATCCAACTGGACACAGACCTAAGCAACCAGCTCTAGTTGCCCCTGCTTGAGTAGAGGGGTTGGCCCAGATGCTCTTCAGAGGTACCATGCAACCTCAACCATTCTGTGATTCTGTAGTTCTTGCACTGCTTCCTCCAGTACTTTCCCTTCCCTCCTCCAATGCCTGAACTTAGTCCAATCTTTGATTTTCTTCATGCTGTAGTTAAATGTCACAGAATAAAACTGACAGTATGCTACAGGGAACTCTCTGATTCCTACACACAGGGAGGTAAGAAACACTTTGACATGAATTTGTGTGTTTTCTTTCAGTTTACTCTTCATAATAATTTGAACTATATCTTATAATTAGCCTCAAAAAGGAGCCAGCCTAGAACAAGAGCCTGAAAGAACTTGATGTCAGAAGTTGATGCTGTACAAAGAAATACAGTTCAGCTCCTTGAATTCCTCAGTGTTTTCTATGTTTTTCTTCTCACCCTCTCTGGACCCTTCTTGAAGCTGACAAATGATAGTCTTTGAAGCAAGTGTCACTGTTGATCTGAGGACTTGCCACCTCTCAGATAAATGAATTCTTCAGCAGCCCAAGAGCAAAAAGTCTGCAATTGCTTCAGCCCAGGTCTTGTTCACTTGCCAGAGGCAGGGCGAGTGCTGTCACCATTTAACAGGAGAAATGTATCTTACATTGAACTGTCAAAGGGGCATTGTTTTAAAGTGAACAATTCCAATGCTTTCTTTTACACATACTGCTTAAAGTTCTTGTGGCACAGGAAATGTCTTTTTGTCATCACACACAGCAGTAACATTTTACATTCGTCCTGTGCCACTTCTACAGAATCTGAAGACACTAACTACAGGAAAAACTACGAAGATGAGTCTACCAAATTTAACCAAACACTTGATTTTCAGGAACACCAAGTGGATCTGGTTCTGATCAATAAAATTAAGTTGCATATTCTAATTTTTGCTGGCTTTTGTCTTTTTTTTTTTTTTTTTTTAGTGGTCATTTTTGCATAACTTTATAAAGTCTGGTACTGAGTAGTGCAAACACATGCTGAGCAGCAAGCTCTATACCTAAATGAGAGTGTGTATCTTAAATAAATGTTAGATAACATATGTGCATTCTTATTCTTGATGATAATCAAACTGAGTTTAATTTGGCAGGCTGTGTGACAGACCATTCATTCCCATGCCCCTCCACATCAATTCTTATACCCATCTAAATCAAGACCCCCAGAAGATTTCTTAATCAACAGGTTGAGACGCTAATAAAGTTTTCCTTGAGCAAGCAGTGGAATTGCCAATTAGTAGTGACAGGTATTTTGAAAACATATTCACATTTGGTAGCATTTGGTCTCACTGCTTCTTTCCTACTAGTATCTGAGGAAAAGAAATCTCATTCTGCTGCTATACTACCTGACTATTCAGTGTAAATTTTCATAAAACATATACAAAAAATGAACACAGAACTCTACTTAGTACTTCAGAAAAGCACAGCCTAAGCGTATTGAGTGAGCAAAGGATCATTTTACATTATTTTATTTCTTAATCCTAGCTACAGCGATAATACTATCCTTGAATCTTTAGACCAGAGCAACTATATTCTTTTAGGGCTCCCAGGCAGTAGTGTAGAAGTGTAGTTTGTGTTTCATTCAGTGGGGTTCAGCATATTAATATGTTGATTCTGTTTGAGAACCTGTAGGGAGACACATGATATGCAGCCCAGGATATAATTGGCTTTCTGGGCTGCAAGCGCACATTGCTAGTTCATGTCCAATTTTCATCTACCAGTATCCCCAAGTTCTCTGCAGGGCTGCTCTCAATCCATTCATCTCCCACGGTATCGATATTGGCGATCGCCCTGACCCAACTGCAGGACCTTGCACTTGGCCTTGTTGAACTGCATGAGGTTCACAAGTGTCCACTCCTCAAACCTGTAAAGATCCCTCTGGAGGACATCCCTTCCCTCTAGCGAATCAGTTTCATTACTCATCTTGGTGTGATCTGCAAACTTACTGGGTTTGCACTCAGTCCCACTGTCTATGTCATTAATAAGAGAAATTTTGACCTGTATTCTGAAGGTCTGGTGAATTGACAGGAACTTCTTCTCAGAAAAGGAATCAGTTAGGGGAGCCAAGTGGAAAACCAGTGCTTTTTTTATCAGGACTGAAGGATTCATGCCAGCCCAGTATGCCAGCAATAGAAAGGGGTTAAATCGTCTACTCAACAAAAGCTTTTTTGTTGGTGCCAAAAAGTCTAAAGAAGAAAATTAAAGGAAAGGAGTACATCTGAAAGTTATATTGCAGCTGGATTTTGTTTCTTCTTCCTAATGTAGCTCTAAGGATAAATTTTAGTAGTAGAAAAGGGCAATTGTACTCACTGAATTTGTTCCTGTTATAAGAACCAAATACAAATTGAAATTTTTCTCTTGAATAAAAAAGATTATGTTGTTAATAGGATTCTCTTTAAGTATTTAAGCTAATGATTAGCAAAGAGTTGCCTGAAGCATTTCAAAATTATTCGCAGTAAAAGGAGAAACTGACTTGTTATTTCAACTTTGCATTGTCAGTCTTGGAGAGGTTTTGGTGTAGCGCATGACCCAGAACTTAAACGGTTTGAGAAGTATTCGGATATCTTATGCTTTTCTCATATTAAATTCAATGCTCTTTAAACAAGAACAACTAATTTGGGGCTGCTTCTTTGTCTTCTGAAGCTTACAAAAAGTCCTCATACAACTTAAGTGTAGGTTCTGTCAGAACTCTTACACAACCCATTCCAACATAAATTCTCTGCCTTTCCTGGGATGAAAACAGAAGCTGCATGTTAGTCCTATGCCTTTTCTAAACCTGTTAGTTTTATATTCCTCCAACAAGTGAGATTCTGGCTTGACAGCAAGAATAATTTCAAGTCATACTCAGATATGAAAACTTGTTCTGCACATCCACCAAAACAGACTCATTGTGTATAGCAAAAAAAAAATGATTGTGTCACATTTTGGTTAGCTCTCCATAAAGTTCAATGAATATTAAGTGTACTATCATGAATATTAAAATAAACATCTTTGCATTCACTGAAATGAACAGAAGCAGCTTCATCCAGCAGCATGGGAGTACACCAGGACTTAGAAGATGCAGTCTATACCTTTAGCAATTTATCAGAGGTCTCTAACAAGTTGGTACTTTTAATCTGTCATGTTTATTCAGACTAAACTACTCTGGAGTATTTTATTATGTATCTGTAAATTACAGCAAATGAGGCCTAAAGTCATCAGTATTCTAAAAAACCTTAAGAGCTAGATGACCTACAGATAGACAGTCAGTGTAAGATTTAGAAGTAATTAAAGTCCTCAGTTTCAAAGCTGCTTCCTGGAAATCCCTTGCCTAGTGCTGCCTAAACCTAGAAACACTTGGACGCTTGCACATTATTATATACTTCCTGTGGGTTGTGATGTCCAGATTGGTGCAAAAGCAAAGATTCCTGAGGATGGAACTGAAGAAGTCCTTGTGCTCTTGTAAGGAAAGGGAACTTGCTAAACAGAGCGATGTGAATAATACACAGTTGATTGTTTAGACTAAAATGGGGAGACATCACCAAGAAATAGTCAAAAAAATGCATAGAAACAACCAAGTGTCCACCTAGAAACATGCCTGTAATCCTAATGATTCCTATTTGTATTTGGAAAGGACCAGGGATAAAGCAAACCAATGGTGCAGAAAGGACTCCCATGGAGAAGATCAGAGGCAGCGCTGAGGGTGTCAGGACTGCACAGCTCCTGCCCGACCTCCCTAGGGTCATACAGGCCACAGTCCATGAGTAACTTGTCATATCAAATAAAGAGCAGCAGTACAGGAGAGAAATAGGGAAAAACTGTTCCTGGGAGAAGAGATGTATGTGTGCATGTGTGGATGTGTTTAGGCATAAAACCTTGTATATCATCATCAAAATGATTGTTGTATTTATAATGCAAACAACCTTTGTATATTTTTAGTTCTGATGTACCTTTATTACCCTTATTTGCTTTTTTATTGTATTGTGAATCAAAAGTTGCATGTGTTGAAATGTTACATCTGTGTCTGGACTTTGTATTTTCCACACAGTGACAAATGGTATCCCTCATCCATCTAGCTTGCAATTTTGAAGTATGTGAAAATGTTCCATGCAGTAGACATGAGAGAGGATTTTATGGGCTATCCCCAGGCTTTCAGAGACAGGCATGTGGCAACTTGGTCTGAGCAGTAAAAGGAGTACATAAATACTCTTATTATTGTTCGTGAAGATATACTGTTCTTCTTTGTGATTTTGTCCTCTTAAACATCTACTGTGTACTAAGCCTGCACAAGGAAGCATGCACATAGATGTGTCCAAGCCTACTACAGGATTTTCTATTGAGGTCCCTAGCAATTAAAAAACAATGCAACTGATTATAACTCATCGAAACATTAAGTTCCCTGCTAATCACAGTATCTAGGGTCCATATCTATAAGACTGTTACAGCTCAATGGTTGAAACACTTTGTGAGCTAAGGAAATGAAATGGTTCTGGTACCTGTCAAACCAGGTGATATTCACTCAAGATAGTTTTATGTTCTGGTCTCTGTTCTAGCTTTCTTTTATGTGCTTAATGTGAGATAGAAATGTATAAATTCCTAGAAATAATAAGAAAAGTCAAAACCTCTTTCCCATCTGAGTATCCTAACAAAGTCATGTTCCAGTCCTCATCAGTGATCTTTGAATTTTTTATAAATTAGGAAGTGAGCAATAGCCCCTTGAAAAACAGGTGTTTGAAAACAAAAACAAAAGCTGCATGTTAAAATCCTTCAAAGCAGAGATACGTATGTAATTTAATTTCTCTCAGTAGTTTGACAGCAGCACTTTATTTTACTGTAGATATCTGAAGTCATTCTTTATAACTAGAACAGCTGGAAAATTTTCAGTAACCCATAATTACATTTCCCAGTGGCTAGCTGTAGGCACTGTCCTCTGTAGTCCAGTGTTTGGTTTAGATCCTTTTCTGAAATGAAGACTGACTCACAGGTAAGTTTAAGTCTCAAGGAAAGCCACTACTACTCCCAGATAATCTGTAAACCACCATTCCTTCTCCATGAACCTGGTGTTGTTACAGCAGCAACTGCTGATCCACATGCACACTTGCTGGTAAACTTAGCCTGTACCTAGATTGCCGCTATTCCCTGTCTCTACTAAGGTGGTCTAAAAATCTTCTACAGTTTCTTTTAACAATCAGAGATGTAAAGCAAAATTGAAAGCAGTGATTAATATGCAGTTTAGCTACCTATTCAACCTCTGAAAGAGGTAACCTAAAGAAATGCTGAATTCGTAGTTCAGGATAATTTTGCCTGCTTCAGTTGTCTGAGTTGCATTTGCTTGTATTTGAGTTTTCAAAGTATTGTGTTCCTAATGTACTTCTTAGGCAGTCAGGTCACCCAGACTATTGTTCTGGTCTCCAGGTTGTGCAATAAACATTCAAGTTGAGCAATGCACGTTCAAAACTTCCACTAGCTGTACCCATTAATATACATATATCTACTGTAAATTCTTGCACAGTCAAACCGGAGAAAAAAGAAAAAAACCAAACCAACCTTCAGAAGCCATACTCAGTCCAAACTGCTTAGAGAATAGTACCACAATAAAGGAGCATGTCTAAAGAAATTTTGCTAATTGCATTTGGTTTAGCTAACATGCAAAAGAAGATAGTGAACTTAATAAAAAAAGATTTTGATGTTAGGTTATATTTCTATTTCCATTAGTGTCATGGATGCAACAATAATGACTTGGGGAAGTTCACTTCATTTGATTTATTGCCGAATGACATAATCTTTTAATTACTGATTCAGGCATTGAGGAAAAAAAAACATACAATTGAACAGACAACTCAGTTAACAGCTTTTCTTCTGCCTTGACAGCTCAACTTCAGTTCAACACCTCTCCTTCCCCTTTTCTAGTCTCCACTCCCATAGTGTTCAGCAGTCAGCTCCACCATGGGCTGCCGTACCTCAGGGTTGTCACTGCTCTGCAGTCTTTCAGAGCTCCTGCAGTCTGTCAGACCTCCTCCAGCATGGACTGTCCCCTTCAAAGAGTGTGTCTCCAGTTGCATCCCCAGCAATGTCTTATTCCATGTGTCTCCTGCACTTTCTTCTCTGATTTCTGCAAAACGTACCTCTTCACACCTCCTCATATATCTCTTTTTTTGTCTCCTGTGCCTTCTCATGTCTGTGTGCTCCTCAGACTGAAGTTTTCATAGAATCATAGAATCATAGA
>NW_009594212.1:584-861 GCF_000690535.1 Cariama cristata | reverse complement strand
CCCCAGCCTGTATTGATACTGGGGCTTGCTCCAACCCATGTCCAGGACCTTTCACTTGACTTTGTGAACCTCATGAGGTTCACACGGGCCCACTTCTCGAGCTTGTCTGGGTCTGTCTGGATGGCATCCTGTCCCTGAGGCATGTCAACTCCACCACTCAGCTTGTTGTTGTCTGCAAACTTGCTGAGGGTATGCTCGATGCCACTATGTCATTAATGAAGATATTAAACAGTACTGGTCCCAATACGGACCCCTGAAGGACACCACTTGCCAAAGA
>NW_009594212.1:0-247 GCF_000690535.1 Cariama cristata | reverse complement strand
GGGTGAGGCTGACATGTTGGTAGTTCCCAAGGTCCTAATTTCTGCCCTTTTTAAAAACGGGTGCAATGTTTCCCCTTTTCCAGTCACCAAGGACTTCATCTGACTGCCATGACTTCCCAAATACCATGGAGATTGTCTTGGCTACTACATCTGTCAATTCCCTCATGACTCTGGGATGCCTCTTGTCAGGTCCAATAGACTTATCTATGTTCAGGTTTCCCAGGTGGTCATGAACCTGATCTTCTCT
>NW_009594211.1:520-1534 GCF_000690535.1 Cariama cristata | reverse complement strand
GGAAATTTTGATCACAAGTTAACCTCTGTAAATATGTGTGTGTGTGCAGAACTGCTTTTCTGTGTGTGATGTGATTTAACCTCTGTCCGTGTGTGCAACCTTGATGTAAGTTTTGGGTGACTTTGCTATTCTCAAATCTTTAACAAAGTCACTATTTTCATTGTAACAAATTCCATCGAATCTCTCTTTGTTCACATGCATGTGTGAATTGATTTAAATACCCTATAACAACTTAAGTCACTGTTGTGATTATAGTAAATACTATTGAACCACTTTGTAAATGTTAAATTAGTCAATGATTAAGTACTGCTAAATGAATAAGCGCTGCTAAATCCTGTAGATATAAACTGTTGACCAAGTCTGGGACTAGGAGTGGATCCAGCTGCACCTAGACTTCTCTCTGAGAAGGAGTTTAGAAAGCAAGCGGGTCTACTTTGGACCTCATGACTCAGCAGGAGGCTTTCCTTCTTCTTCGTATCGCTGCCCTTAGACATCAACTGTTGACCAAGTCTGAGACTAAGTCTGGATACAGCTGGATGTAGACCCCTCTCTGAGAAGGAGTTTAGAAAGAAAGGAAGGGGGTCCATTCTGAACCTTGTGACTCAACAGGAGGGCCTCCCTGACAGTCTGTCTGGCTCTGTCCTCTACACAGTAAATAATCAATCCTGTTAAGTCATTGTCACATTTATTATCAAACCTTTTAAACTGTTGTTTTAAACATATTGCTACTTCTCTCTAGTGAGTGAAGTGCGTCAATCCATCAGTGACAACCTGGTACAGCTGAGTCTGAGTATCCTGGCCACAACGTGCTCTCCTGGAGTGATCACAGCCCGACAGCACTTGCTGGGGCTGTGGGGAAACTCTGCCCTTCCATTTCACGTCTTCTTTTTAGTGTGCCACTGTCATCTGGGTTGGGGCTTGGGGTTCACCTGTGCCGAGTCTGTACCTGGCTGCTCTTTGTGGCCTGCCCCATACCAAGGTCATCGTTTCACCCTGCCTAATTGCTCCTTTTAG
>NW_009594211.1:0-485 GCF_000690535.1 Cariama cristata | reverse complement strand
GCAGGAACAGAAACAGTGTACCACAGTCACAGAAATAATGCAGGTGTTTCTCAGTTCATTATTCAACTATTTGGGGGCAAAATAATACAGCCTGTTCATACAATGGAATCACTGCTGTTCTTGAGGTTGAGGTCAATGGTGCAGATAAATGCAACATCAATGAAAGCAAATGTACCCATCTGTGTCAGCAAAGAATTTTGCTCACAGTCGAGAGAGAGAAAACTGGATCCAGCAAATAACTGATAAGGATTGAAAAGAAAAAGCTTTCTATTACCAGAACAACAAAGAAATTAGTATAGAGGAGTTACATTACACTGTACTTTCTATGTGGCCTTGTTACCGAAAATCGTAACCAAGAAAACTCTCTAAACCGAATGATAGTTTAGAAAGCCAACATTGGTTCATTACCGCGCTGGGTGTGTGGGACATCACTCCTCCAAGCACGCACACCAAGTGAAATGAAGATACATATTATATACAATAAA
>NW_009594210.1:98050-98278 GCF_000690535.1 Cariama cristata | reverse complement strand
CTCCGTGCTGTAACCCCTCCTTTATCTCTTCAAATAAAACTCTGTGGTAGATCCGCGGGATGAAGTAACGTGTCATAGCGAAGCATCAGCTTTTACGGTATTGAAGAGATGTTTCTGAGAATAAGAGCGCCCGAGGCTTCCCCGAGCGTCTGCAGAGAGGTCTGCCTGCTGCCGCCGGCAGCTCCGGGCGCCCGCCGCTCCCGAGGAGCGGGGCGGGGGGGACGGGCC
>NW_009594210.1:71086-97978 GCF_000690535.1 Cariama cristata | reverse complement strand
GCAGGTCAAGTGATCATGGGACAGTAGAGTTTGAAGGGAAAAATAGGTAAGTGGAACGTGTGGCTGAAATCCTAGAGTTGGGCATGTGGCAAAGCAGGCAGACGGGTAAGGGAATTCCGGGGGCTGCACTGGAAACCTCGATGGGAGGCTGGAGGCTGGCGGTGTGCCTTGGGGTCTCTTCTGGCCTAGCACTGTCACTTCATCCAGGTTACTGATGGCGCACACCGAAAGTGTCTCTTGGCCGCCTGTACAACCGGCAGGTTATTGCCTTGACTGCTTGGGTGTTCGCAAGGCGAGTGCTTTTAGCGTGATCACACTGGAATGTGTCGCTGGATTGTATTCTCGTTTTTTCACGTGTGTGGCGGGGGGTGATCGGAACTAGCGTTCTCACTGCAGGATTATTGGTGAGGGAGCGAGAAGTAGTTTCTAGGAGATACAACGATGAGTTAATTTCAGTGCTAGTGGAAGTTTAGTGATTGTCTAAAGGAGAAATGCTAAAGCCGAGCTTGGATTTTCTGAGCATGTTCTACTTGATTTTAGGTTTCAGAGGATTATGAGTAGATGCAAGGTTGGGAATTAAACTCTCTCAGTCATTTTTCCAAATTCGGAGCAAACCTGTTCACGGACACTTTTTTGGGTTAGATTAAAAAAAAATTGAGATCATTGTCTGCATATAGACTTGTACAGAAATAACTGAGGCGGTGAATTAGAACCAATTTAGTGCATTTCTCAGTCATGTTTCTGGTCTTTCTTATTATACCCTTTCATCATCTGTTTATTGGTTTAACTGTTTCACTCAGTTGCAACAGATAACAAATGCATCTAACAGCTGAGTTCTTATGTAGGTTTCCCTTTTGATCAGCAAAGGCCTCAGCAGAAAGATCTGTGTGTTACGGATTCTGTAGCACAAATTTTCCTAAACTTCCTAGGTTGTGAGCATGGGAAATAGACCCCTGTATTGAAAGGTGAGTTATATTAACAAATGGGACAGCAAATAAACAGGATGCAAGTCGCGCAGCCCTGGGTAGGACCAGCAGATTCCTGTGTGGCAGCTCTGTTTGACACTGCTTCGGAGATGGAGGAGAGGCCCTTGCCGAGGAAGGGAGAGGAAGAGATCAAGCTTTCTCCACTTCTTCCTTTTTAGCTACTGGAAGGGACAGGCTGTGAGCTTTGGGGTGTAGGGGTGTGGAAGCAGAAATGTGGCAGTGCTGATCCTAGTAGCACACAGAATGCCTTTGCAGGGGCATTGGTACTGCATACTGCCTTATGTCTGAGATGTGCCTGGCAGTGAATTTGCTATCTTAGGTTTTGCTAGCAGCAGTTCTCCATTTGTTGGCAGTGACCAAGTGAGGGCTTTTCTGTTAGATGGTACCTCTAACAAAGACCCCAGTATGTGTTTTAATATTAATTGTGTGTGTGTCTGCTCAGAAGCTTTATTAAACTGTGATATCTAGCTATTCTTTGCCTATAAGGTCAGTTTTTTTACACAATACAGCACAAGGGTAATCCCTACCTTGTTTCCTTATTGTTGGAGAAGTATTGTATCTAAATCAGTTATTCTGAAAGCAAAACAAAGCACCTTCAACATGTTCTGTGTGCTCTCGGAGGAGACAGACCAGAAATTTGTCAGGACAAAAATTAAAAGCCAGGGGAAAGAAGATTCATCTGTTGTTGAAGAAATGTGAATCTGTCCAGTTGCATTTGACATAGAGTCCCGAAGGGGTTGAAGTCTCGGGAGTTTTTTAAGTAGGTATTATCCTCATGAGCATTTGTGAAGTCAGAAGCAGCTTGCACCCTGTTATATTATAAAAAAATAAGATTATGATTATCCATTTTATGCAATAAAATTATTTTCATGCAATCAGAAGTGGAATGGCAACAAACAAAAAAAATTACGAATACAAAACTATTTCTTTTGGTATATGCTTCTGTTTAATACACAAATGCTGGATGAACCCAACCGCACATCAGTCTCAAGGACCAGCAAGCCTGTCTGTGGTACTTCTGCAGTGCTGCGCAGAGGCTGTTCTGAAGATCCCGTGGGCTGGCTGTAGCAACAGCAAGTCTCTAGGCTTTGTCCCGGGTCCACCTGGAGCAAGCTGGACCTTCACGTGCTTGAAACACCTTTCAGTCAAGTTTGACTTCAGCACACCCAGGCAGGCTTTCCGAAGCAACTGTATGGGTGAAATACAGGCAATTTATGAATAATGCCATACTTCCATGCTCACTTGCTAATTGCCGTGTAGACGCAGCTAGTGAGCCTTGCCTAGGAAAACCCGAACAACACGGCATCTCTCTCAATATTATACAGGCAAAAAATGGTAAAATGTTGAAGCTCTCTGTGGGTTTTTTTGGTGTTTTTTGTTGTTGGTTTGGTTTTTTGGTTTTAAGGATAGAAGTTTGTATAAGTGTTTGTAAAATTTATGGGGGGTTTTTAGGCTCTTGAATACCACAATTAGAAGAGCCAAAATAGAAGTTCTAGCCTAATAACTGAGCAGTCTGAGCCTATGCTTTTATCTTCCTCTTTGCAAGTTGGTATTGTATTTGTTCCTCTCAGGAATATTAAAGCTCAGTGACTTGTCCTTAAAGCATTTTAGGCATATGAGTGAAAAATCATGATTCCGTGTAAAAGTGCAGTGCCATTGTTGAAAGTATTTCTTCCCAGCTTTCTGTGCAAGCAAAATAGAGTCAGCTTCACCCACTCGTGGACAATGACTGTTGTTCCCCATTTCTGGAAGAGAGTGTTCATCAGGAATAAAAATAAAACTGAAATTGTAATGTGTTATTTAAAACACACTCTGTTTTTGTTCTGTTGTTTTAAAATCAGCAGTTAAGCCTTAAAAATGAATGCAAATACTCATACTTTTTCTGAAGAGTAAATTCTCATGAACACATTCTGTGAAATTAGGTAATAGGGATTCCAGTGTGGTGGGTCATCACAATATAACATTGCAGATGTAATGTGTGTGTTAGGTAATGCTTGCTAGCCAGTGTGAAAAAATAAGCATAATCATAGACATTAAAAATTAAGCAAAGTGTTTGCACATGTTTAGATTAGGCAAAAACCAGGCAAGATGCCGGTTTTCTAAACTGCTTCTATCCAAACCATTCAGTACAATATCAGAATGAAAAATGACAACACTTTGTCATCTGTTCAAATTGATATTGCACTCTTTGCAGTGACAGCTGAAAAGGCCCACAGGTGCCATATAAAGAGGTGACCATGTTGTCATATTTCATTTAGGCATCCCTCTGCAAAGCCATAATTACCTAATTAGGTTGTTAATTAGGAGATTAGCATTTCACTATATTGATAGAATGCTCTTTGCAGGCATGAGTCTAGATACAGATTTGTCTGCCCTAATTTATAATTCTGCATTTTTTTATACTTATTTATTTGCTTAAAATCTTGATGCAAGATAGCTCAGGTTAGCTGAGAATCAATTTGTTTACAATTAAATGAAGATTTGACAAGATCAGGACACTAATAGAGGAGAGTATATAGTTTCCATACAGACTCCAATATTCTCTCCCTCCTTCCCTAAAGCTCAGTAGTTAAAATATCAGAGTTGGTATAATTTGCATCCTGATTAGTATGACAACAAAAATGAGCCCAATTCCAAGCAGTTCTTAAATATAGAAATACATAACTAATACAAATTCATTTACAGGTTTGAAAACTAGCAAAAAATTTGTTTGAAGTTGTGTGTAATGTAGTGTTTTTTCATCATAACTTTCAAATTCCAGTTTCACTTGTGCAAAAGCACCTCTTTAAATGACTTTAAATGATTACTTCCTTTTTAATGATAGGACCCAAAGCATGAGTGACATCTTCTCTAGATAAGTATTCATTCTTAAATGCACTTGAGCTTTTCTTGAAACATAAAGTTGAATTTTCATATATTGCGGTTCATTTTCCTTTATCCTGCATGCACAGGAGTCTGTCTGGCATTCAAGGGTTTTGATTATTTGTACTGCTGCAAATGTAGATAACCAGAGCCGTTTCTTTTGGAATTGTAGACAGAAGTTAACTGGGAAATTATTTCATATAACCTGAATCATAAATTTTAAAGTATGTTAACACCATCCTATTCCAGTTTATATGATTGGGGGGAGGGAATCAATTTTTTTAATTCTAATCTGCCCATTTTTTTCATTAGTTTTTAAGATCACTTTAAAGAGCTGCGGTGGGAGAGGTGTTTAAGTCCAGTGACTATGGAAGCCCTTGAGCAATAAGATGGCCTGTAATGTTATATAATTCTTCCAGCCTGCTGTGTTTTGAGGTTATTAGTAATTGTTTTAGATCCAGGTTGTACCTTCCAGAAGTTGCATCTTTGTTTGGAATATCTTTGTTTACTTTGAATAGGGCTTTAACTGTTTATTACTTCCCTAAGGAGGACAATCAGTTTAAACATATTTTCTTTAAAAAAAAAACAAAAACAAAAACCTACTTTGCAGAATAGGAGAGAGGAATTTTTTTTTTCCTGCTTCTCACTTTCTACTTTTATAATTTAGAGAGCAAATTAACCTTCCAGGAATTGCCTCAAGAGTTTTGTGGAGAATTTACACCTGCTTTTAGCCATTTGAACTGAAGGATTCTTAAAATTGTTCCATTAAAATTGGTAGAATGTCAAAGTTGTGGCTTTCCTGTAGCAGAACATTTTTAGTTGCTTACAGCTTTCTCCAATTTTTATCATTTATTCTAGTTTATGTGGAGGTCTATGAGGAACTTTCCATGTGTGCTATACATGATCTATTTTGAAGCACAAAAGGCACAAATATCAAAATTTTCTGTGAGGGAAGTGTTTCATGTACTTTGACCAGTTGTAGCACGTCATAGAAAGGTGGCATTAGCTTGTAGTTTTAGGAACAATCGTCCTTAAGTCGAAGATGAGCCGGTCGTAAGCAGATTGTGTTTGGCAGAGCTGTAAGTTTTTAACCTGATGTCTGTAAACTCCTTACAGGGACAGGTGCAGTGCGCAACAACGTGCCTGTTGTCATTAGTTTCACTGTGCCAAGTGAAGTCCATAGTTCTGCCGGAAAACATTGAAGGAGCTGCGGGTGAGGACAGGGAGCGGAGAGCTGAGGCGCAGCGGAAGGCAGACTCGGGGGTCCTGCCCCACTGCTGGCAGTCGTGACGGTGAAACGCGTCCACCTCAGCTGTCGCTGCTGGTGTGTCGTGGTAGCGACGAGCCACCTTTCACTGGGCAGTAATAGGGAGGGATTTTGTCCAATTCAACCATGTATGTTTAAAACCAGAAAATTCAAAATAACGATGTTTTCCCAAAAGCAAGGTAACCTGCACTCAGCGTTTTTCGTGCTCAAGGTCAAACGTTTTCCTCTGAATGCAGCAGTAAGAGCAGGCTGACATGTGGTTGCAGTCCCACAAGTTGGTATGGTCCAGCACTGGAGCAGCAAGACACTGCTTCCAGCTGTGTCCGCTGTTGCCTGTGCTGATACATGGTGGGTTGACGGGATGGATAGGATGGCAATCATAAGAGGTGTGTGTTTAACTTGTCCTTTCCCCTTCTCTCACACTTGCTTTGATATATCATTAACACTTGATGTAGGATAACGTGCAAATATAAATCAAACTGAGTTTTGGGACGTGTATGGATCTTTTTGGTGGGGAAAGAGGAATGTGAGAAAATCTTCCTTTTATTTAAAGAAATGCAGTATATCAAGCAAGTGGGAGGGATGCAAGGAGACTTGTTATTTTGTGATGATGAAGTTCCCTCCCCAAATTCAGATGTATTCATCTGTGTGTTTAAGGTATAGCCTGTATAACTACATACCCTCTTTTCAAGACCTTTGTGTCACCTATTGGGAGCTGAATAATTTGTTAGAATGTTCTGCATTACTTTTTGTATGCCGTATTATGAATGAGGTTGATCTGCATAACAGCTTTGCTTCGCTTGCTGTGAAAGTCTATAGAGGCCATAAATATAGCAGTGGGTTACCGGGAGAGGAATACTTCTGATAAAAGTAGTAGACTGAGATCCAGCTGTCTGATTTTGCTACAAAGCTGTGAAACCTGGCAAGTCGTTCAGCCTCTTGACGGTGCAATTTTACATCTTTGAGGATGTTCTGCAGCTGCACAAGACTAATAGGGGGCTGTGCTCCCCGTGGTCCTTGGGGCAATTCGGTAATACGGTGACGAGACCAAGGAGAAGGTGAGAGAGGGCATTCATATCCAGGATGTTGATTAGATAATATGCAGAAAGTAAGACAGATGAATAATAAAGATCAGGAAGAAAGTGAAGGGATGATTCAGCTCTGTCCACCTATGTGATGAATCATGGAAGGTGTTTGCCAATACGTGCTATATCATCGTAGCACTAACCTGTATATCATGTCATACATAAATACTGTTAAGGTTGCATAGGTTTCACATTGCTCTTTTCATTTTTAGTCTTCACATCAAGTATGCTTGACAGCTGTCTGGAAAGTATTTTATTTAATAGTAGAATAATATTTATATAGTGCAAGTATTAAAAGAACATCTATTTTTTGTCTATGATTGAAGAATGTACAAGCTACTGATGCTCAGAAAGTGACTGAATTCCATTAAATTCGGCTACTACGTGTGGATGTGATAATCGTGTGTGGGTATATGGAATACAGAAGAGGAGGTATGCTGGCAAATCTCAGTAGATCTAGGAACTGATCTTGTATCTGTAATTTTTCTGGAACTGATGACATGGACGCTTCAAGGTATTTGTGTAAAGGTCTGCAAAATGGAACTTTGCTTCTCTGAATTCTTTTACTTCATTGGAGGTTGTTCCTCAGACCAGGCCTGTGCCATCTAATTGTGTTTTACCTCTGTCAAAAGGAGGAACCAGTTAGAATTGTGTAGATAACAACTACTAAAATATGACATAAAAATCTGAACTGAATTTTGGGATCTGAGCTTTTTTCCTAATTTTTTTTTTTTTTTGAGGTACGTTGACTGTTCATAGAATTTCCAGTTAATGTTAATTTGTTGGCAAATTAGTTTTAATGTGGCCTTTTGAAAATTCTCAAAAGAAGAAAGGAACAATGTGTTTATATTAAACTTTAGAGTTTGAAATAGAATTTCTGGCAATTTTTCACTGTTCATGTTTATGGGAAAAATGATTGCATATGTAAAATTGTGAAGAAGCTTGGCTAATTTAACACACAGACTGTTAATAGTATGAAGTCGGGGTGCAGGGTATAAAGGTAAAATTCTCGCATCTGCTGTTACATGTTGTTAACTCCCTTAGCAGACGTTAAATCATTTCAAGTACAATAATAGTGTGGGAGGTAAATTAACTAACCATTAACAATCTTATAAATACACAATTAACATGCCAACATTTATATGACACATTGATAGGGCAGCAGTAATTTTTGATTGGGAGTTTGCAGACCTTTTAGAAGCCTCGGGCGGTTGCTTATTTAAACAAGTTCTTACTGCTTGCAGGTAAGCATCGCCTTTTCTAATAAGCAGTGTGTAAATAATTAAATTTAAAGAACGTTCTCAGTGCACTTTTTAAAATATCCATACCTTGTGCTTAGTTGTGTTTGTATTCTCCAAGTCGCACAATATTAGTCACAGTTTTGCGGCTTAAAGGCCTTTAACACGTAAATTATAGCGAGGAGACGGTTGCCTTATGGCCTCTCACTTTGAGGACAATGAGAAGTACTTCAGGGAGAGCAGGCCTACTTTCTGTAATGGAAATAATCAGAAAATAAAAAATAGAACTTGGAGTCCCAGCATTGCCGAGGTTGGCAGGGAGCTCTGGAGATCTACTCCAACCTCCCAGCTCCAAGCAGGGCAGGCTAAAGCGGGTTGCTCAGGGCCTTAACCAGTTGGGCTTTGAGTATCTCCAAGGATACTGATGGAGTGTATTTAGCTAATAGCGTAATTTATTAAAATGTATGGTAGGAGCAGTGTATTAATAACAAGCAGCATGTCAGTTTTATTTCTCTACTATTCCTTTATTGAATTCCATCTTGCTGCTGGGTCTGTTGTTTAATATAATGCTTTTGAATTTGTCTATAATTTTTAAAAGCAGAAAGGACACAGTCTCTCAGAAAAAAAAGGCAGTATTTGTGGCCAAGGGAGTGAAAAAAGGCTAAAATTATGAAGGTTGTAAATCTATTTATTGAGTGTTCTAATTAGCGGATAGTGATGTTGGGTGGTAGGGAGGATACTGATAGGGATGGTGGGTTTGCAATTTACAGTACACCTTCAAAATTTTGCTTTTGTCATGATTAGATGAGTGTCCAAGTAAAGTATTACTTTTGCTTCCTACTATTTAAATGCAGAAGCTGCTTCGTGGGTCTCGATGTGTTAGTACACCTTTCCCCTTGGAAGCATACAGGGGAAATGATGAAATGTGATTGCTGGTGCTGCCTATCTGATGCTTTCTTTCATTTTCTTCCATTAAAATCTGCCAGGAAAAGGCCAGCTGCCTCTACCAGATTTTCATGGGATGTGGCTTTGTGTGATTTAGAGTTGTTTCTTTCCCTTTGGTATTTTCTTCTTGCTGGCAGAAGTTTTGCAAACAGCAAGGACAGGTTTTTGTTGTTGTTGTTGTTCCTATGTTCAAAATACTAAAGAAACACATTTAGTTCTATAGCTGGTAGTAAAAAGTTGGGTTTTTTTCCCAGATATGCAAATGATTAGAAAAACAGCGGGGATTTTGAACTTCTGGAATTTACGTCTAATCTTGTATTTCTCTTGGAGCTTAGACTTAGAGCCCCACCAGCCTCCCTCTTCCTCAGGCTGAGGTTTCGCAGTAGCTTGGAGCCGACCCTGAGCACCATTGCTGAAAGGGGAACCTCGGCTCTCCGCCGTCTTTTGATATGCCTGCTGCCTGTGTTTTGTTGGTACTGGTGCTCTTGCAGCTGTTCTCTAGCAGACTGATCAGCCTGAAAATTAGTAATTTCTTTTTTTTTTTTCTTTTCAGCTTATTTTCAGGAGGTAGATTTTTTTTGATCCAGCTCACCTCACAGCTACACAAGTGCTAATGCCAGCCTTTGGGAGGTGGCAGAAATATCTGACCGGGGCCAGGCAGGAGCATGGAGTTGCCCGTTTCACAGGCAGTCCAACCTTGAATTGGATTAACACAGCTACAGTAAAATAGGATAACATTTTGAGTGTGGTTTGGGGTTTGTGGTTTGGTTTTGTTTGTTGTGGTTTTTTTTTTTCTTTTGTGTCCTCTGTTTTGTAAGGCTGCTTCAGTACTCTGAATGAAATATTTTAGGTAAGTGGCAATTACTGTTGTTAAAAGTGCTTAAGAATTCAGGTGTGTGGTATGTGATCATAGAGCTTTTTCTGTATGACAACAGTTGCCCTATATGAAGTGCCATGCAGCAGCACATGTTCAATATTCTGCCCTGAGATACCAATCTCTTCATGTTCAAAGTTTTTCCTGGAAATACAAAACCTGAAGAGGATCTATAATAAAGTAATCAAAGAGATAGTATGTAGAGGCGGAAGAAAAACAGTAGCACACTATTATGATGGATGAAAAGAAACTCAAAACCCTATCTGTTTTTGTAAATTTGTTAATTTGCATGGACAGATGTTTCTTGTGTGTGTTTTCTCTCTGTCTTTCTATGTGTAGTATTTATTTTGCCTTATAGCAACCATTTGTTGTAGAGTAATGGGACCTGTCTGTAAGTGTCTGTTGTGTTCTGTTGTCTTGGGGTTCAGGATTCAAACTGTCCTCCAAAATCACCGTTCTTTAGGTGGATCTCAGCAACCAATGTAACTTAAGTAAACCAGAGCAGAATTAAAATAATTCAGTGTACAAAACTGAGTCAGTTAGGTTTTGTGCATCCAAAACATAAACCTTCTTGAATCAGGATTTGAGTTTTGAGTTGTTTTTTAACTCCCTAAAGTGCTGTGTACATTGTATTTCTAGGTATATGTGTCCATGAAACAAGATGGAGAGAAGATAGTATAGTGAAGTGGTGTACTTGTGGACAGAATGGCTTTCCTGGACAACCCAACAATTATACTGGCTCATATTCGGCAGTCACACGTGACCAGTGATGACACAGGGATGTGTGAAATGGTCCTGATAGATCATGATGTTGACCTGGAGAAGTTTAATCCCTCGTCAGCATATGGGGACAGTGGTTCAGAAACACAGGGAAGCAACGGTGAGACTCAGGGCTATATATATTCCCAATCAGTTGATATTACCTCAAGCTGGGACTTCGGAATCAGAAGACGATCAAACACAGGTAAGTGATGTTTGCAGCCAAGATAACATTAACCTTTTAAATTCAGTTTCTATTAGTCTGGCTTGCGTGGACAAATGAGAGCATGACTAGCTAGGTATCTTGTCAAACTTCTCCTTTTGTACTGTCAAGACCCTTTTTATAAAAGGACATGTAATGATTCAGTTACTTTAGTGTGCAGTCAACTGAGTTTTAATTGCTGCTTTACTTACTCATGTACAGAGGAACATTGAGGTAGTCAGTTTTATATATATAAAAAAAAATTTATAAAGGTATCAAGTCTAAATCCCAAGTACATGCACAGTCTTTGATGTTTCTATTGTTAATGTCTGCAAGGGTGTTAACTTTTGAACAAGATAGTTATTTTCTGAGAAAAATCTACCTAGTGAGGCATCAAATTATTTGTTATAAAAGAAAGGAATGAAGTTTGATGTGAGCCAATGAAGTGAATGATTTATCTGTATTTTGTCTTCTGAAGTTTTATTTCTGAGAAAAACCTTGAGCTGGGTTTTAAGTTACCAAATTAGAAAGTTTAAGGGTGTACACCTTTTCAAAATAGACTAAGTTTGTCTTGACTGGAAGAAAGATGTCCCGTTTGTCGTTTCATATGAGAGATATCCTGACTTCTGCTTATACCCGAGGAATGCTATGAACAAAAGTTCTGCGATATAAAATATAAAATATATGAAGAGGTTGGTGCAGGGTGGTCAATACTGATCTCTTTTTTTCTGTGTTACAGTATATATTTTTCTCAAATTATTTCTGAAGGTATTATAACACCACCTAGAGCCCAGAAAAAACATCCGTGCTCTACCTAACAAGTAAAATGTTG
The DNA here is from genome assembly GCF_000690535.1 of Cariama cristata. Classification (NCBI taxonomy): domain Eukaryota; kingdom Metazoa; phylum Chordata; class Aves; order Cariamiformes; family Cariamidae; genus Cariama; species Cariama cristata. The sequence continues at coordinate 86,928 of NW_009594210.1, read as the reverse complement.
CATGGTATTGAGTATCTTGAAATACCTTCTACAAATAGGAAGTTGTCAAAAGTTAAAGAAAAGGCAGGGTGCTGGTCTCTTATAATGGAGGGTTTGATTTGGAAGTAAGCTGAATATATAGGTGCAACTGACTGTAAGGCACGGTGAAAAGTTTAGTGTGCCAGACTGCCTAGCATTGTCCTTGAGGTCTTGTTTAGTTCAGTTGATGGTATGAGGAAGCAGAGCCAACCTTCAAAGTTTTATAGAATTGCTCCAAAAAAACTATTTCGAAGGATTATTTTACCACGTGAGTAGACTGATATAATAATCTCCCTTTAAATTATGGATTGAAACTATTTCAGTTTCCACTTGGTGGCATATTCTAAAATAAGGGTTAGGACACTCAGTCCATTGGCAAGCCAGTTTTTTGCCTCTTTTCATCTGGCACTTTTATATTCCGTTGTGTGTGCTGATACTACCAAGAACCTACTGCAATTGTCAAGGCAACCAGGCTATGATTTGAAACGGAACAGGGTGGAAAAAAGCCTAGAAAGAAAGCGTGTTGATCAGTACTGAACCCTTTTCAAAAACACAGGAAGAGGAATAAATTAAATAGAAAATTAACTATTTTTAATATAAATGCTTTTTGCATTGTACAAGTACTTATCTAAGTTCTTGATGGAGGAAGACAGAGACATACATACATAGAAGAAAGTGTTCATACATCTCATAAGTACAAAAACTCATTAACTGTGAAATCTGCAATTTTTGCTCATAAAACGGGCAAGCATAAGGACATTTCTTTTTTACTTAATCCACAACTACCTAAGTAGATTTATCAAGAACAGGAACATTTGTTGTTTGAAAAGCAGATAATGGTTTATAGGTTTGGAAAGAGAATAAAGTGTAATTTTGTGTATCAACAGGTAATAGTGGCAGGCTTTTTTAACATTCAGGCTCTTCTTTATTCTCCTTGGTTTTATATACTGCTAAGTAAAATTATTTCTGCTTATACTGGCTTTAACCTTTGTTTTTTGGAGGGAGTATAACTTTCTGTTATCTTTTGCAAAGCTGATTTGTCATAAAATACCTTACCAGGATAGTATCTTTTTCATAAATTGTAGAAATAATGTGTTAGTGTAGAAGACTCAGCACATCTCTGTAGAGACTACAGAAGTGTTGGTCATTAGGTAGTTCTCATGTGGGTATGCAAATTTGGAAATTAATTTTACATGCATTCCAATACCAAAGTTGTCCCCTTAGTCTTGAAAGGGATGTGCAGTAGGTGAGACATGTTAGGGTATGGCGCATTGTGTTTGGGAGAACAGAGGTAGTCTGCCACGGAACTCTTCCTCCTTTTCTGCAGGGGCTGGATGGGTCATCGGTGGTCTTTGGCTCAGGGCTGCCTCTCCTCACTGCCTTCTGTCTCCTGTATCCAGAGGGGTAAAAAAAAAAGTGGAGACAGGTCTGTGTGAGGTTTTGGGTGTGTGGGAAAGCAGCAAATTCTCCCAATCTACGCGACCAGAAACAAAGACTCATTTCGTTGCTAATAGTTAATGAAACAAGAACTACATTTGGTCAGTGACATTTTTCAAACCAACATGCCTCTTGTGAGAATGAACCTTAAATAATTCAGATTTGTAATAGATACTGATAATTCCATCAAATTTAGAGTTGCTATAATATAATCCCACAGTAAATGATCATTTGTGATCAACTGTAGATAGAAGAATAGAATGGAGTTAGCGAAGATGGTGACTGCGCTTTAGTACGTTTGTTTTGACAAGGGATGAAAGTATCAAATAGGATAAAAACATGCATTATTTTTTACTTCATCCATTGTTTACAAACTGAATTTAACAGATATTTTATGATGACCCATTTTGGAAGAAAGGGGTTTGGAAGGTAATTTTGAGCTACAGTCTGGACAGTAATTGGAAAAAAAAAATGTTTTTTTCTTTCAGAATAAAATATCTACGCTACAATAGTGTCTTACCCAATATTTAAACTTATAAGCGGGGATACGTATTTCATGAAGAGTGAGAATCATAGAGGCATTCAGGCACTAACCTCATGTTGACTTAAATGGGAAATAAGCATCAAAGTCCCTGTTTGTGTTTGTACCATAAACTCCTTGTTAGAGCTGTTAAACCTCAAAGTATTATTTTTTTCAACAGTTCCCAGCTTGAGAGGTTTTATGGGGGCAAAAAAACCCACAATTACTTCTGTCTCCGCAATTCAGTTCAAAGACTAAATGTAAGAGAATAATACTAGGAGGGGTAGAAAATATTTATTAACTTTTTTTAATTGGTGAAATGGCTCAGGGAACTCAAATTGTATCTAAAAATTGTCAGAATAATTTAGCATTTTAGAATCTCTTCTGCAAACCCATTTTAGTTAATGAATGATCTCAATACATCAAAATTGCTAATATATCCAGCAAATTGTTTCCTTCAGTGATCAACATTATTAGTCCTACTTTCCAGTCTAATCTGCTTTCTTATTTTGAGTGGACACTTCATAACATCGGTTATTTCTTGTGGTCATTGTCTTGGGTAGCTTCTACCAGGTTTAGCTGACTATTTCCTGAGAGAGATCTTGCTGTTTACAAAAAGATAATTTGAGGTATTTTCTGGTACCCTGATCTATAAGTTCTTTGATATTCTAACTATTTGAGGCTTTTTTCCAAACCATATTTTGAAGATGGAGTCAGAATATACATAAAGAAATGTTATATTCATTTTAAGATTTGACTAATGTTGTGAAGATACAAATCATTTATTTTACTACCTATAAACTGTTTCGGCACACTGAAGAAAAAGCTATGCTAATTTATATAGCTTTGACATTTTATAATTTTCATGATTTTTAGATAAAGGATTTTATATTTAAAACTTTAATAGTCTAGTCTGAGTTCATTTATCTTTAATTTTTGAAACGGGTAGAGTAATTCATAACAGTAATTTTATTCCTGTAATGTAATATTCACTTCAGTTCATTTGTGCATTAAAATTCCTTTAAGACCGTTATTAATGATTTATATAATGAAATGTCATATTAATCACAGAAGTTTTCACATTTTATTATTCTCTTCCATGTTAATACTATCTTTATGATCTCTATTAATGTTTTATATCCTCTAATTTCAATTATAAATCAAGAACATTTTCATGTTTTTGTTGGTATTTGCTTTTCAGGGGTGCCACCTTTAAAATTTTATGACTTTTTCCCCTACATATGCAGTATAAACCATCTTTATTCATATAAAGGTAGTTAATTATGTCTTTGTTTATAGTAAACTTTCATTGACAAACTTATAGTTATAATATTTCTTTTCAAGCTCAGAGACTAGAACGTCTGCGGAAAGAGAGACAAAATCAAATAAAATGCAAAAATGTTCAGTGGAAAGACAGAAATACTTCTTACTCAGGTAAAAAGAAAATATCTTCTATTTTCCTGCTGTTTTTATTTCTGCTTTTGACGGTCACAACTTTTTTCGGTTTGTAATTTTCACTTAAGCTTTCAAAGCATAGAGGAAACACTAATTATTGTATTTGCCTTCCGTTTCCCAGTTATGTGTTTCCCGGCGTTTATTGGGTAGGGGGGCTGGTGTGCTACAGGCATCTCGTTTGTTTTCAGCTATGACTGGGGCGTTCCAAATTATTAATAAAGGCAAAGTAAAGAAAAAATGTTTTAAACCTGGTTTGTTGGTCTGAACTAATTCAAGTGGCTGCTTTATTTTTTGCAATATAAGGTGTTGATACAGTGTTTGTGTATTCTGTCATCTTGTAGCAGCGTTATCTTCTAAGGCTTCTATTGTCTCAAGGAGCAGGAAATGGAGTTAGTGAAGCTCTTAGTGTTACTGTGAGGTGTGTAAGGAACAGGACATGTCTTTGCTCTGTGGGTAGGTGATTGACAAGTGTCTGTATTCAAAATGCAGGATCTTTATCTCAAAGATCTTAAAGGTCTTTTCCAGCCTAAGCGATTCTATGATTCCATGTAAGTTACGGCGTTCCAGCTATTTCCAGTGGCATTTGGTGTGATGGATGTGATGAAGCATTTTGTAGAGTTTACTTTTATAGAATATTTTTGTGGTTACTTTTCTAGATAAAGGGAAAATCTTAAGAAATATATATATATATTTATATATATGATCTGCTTAACTGATGAAAGCATGATAAATGCTGCCTTAGCTTATCTAGCCTTTCCTTGGAAAAACTATTATCACTGATTTCTCAAAAAATATGCTATTCTTTTTTATTATTATTACTATATAATGAAGTATTTCTGACTGGATGTTCTACATAGTTTAAATTGTAATATATGAAATGAAAAATCTGACTCAATTCTCATATTTTATAGCTCAAGCTAGTATCTGTTCCTGTTATATTTGACATGCATTCAAACCTTTGTAAGGTCTGTCATGCCTACTTCTTTCAAAATTTGTGTATATCTTAATGAGGTCCCTCAAAAAAAAATCTCTTTTTTTTTGCCTAAGTCCTTGTATCTTCCTGGCTGTCATTTGAAGAACCTTCTCCAGCTCTATAGTATCTTTTTTTAGAGGAGTGAACAAAGCTGCTCACATGAGCAAACACGGTTGCACTAATCCTTAGTACAGTGTTCAGCTATGTTTGATACATCTGGTAATGCATTCTAAAATGTTTTTGCCTTCCTACTTCTGTAAACAGAGTTGTAAGTTTTAAAGTTTAATCTACCATAACCTCCAACTCTTTGCTCAATATTTTGTAGCATTTGACCAATGATAATGCAATTCTCTTTTTCTTCTTTATCCCTAACTATGTACTGCTTGATATTTCTTTACACTGAAATGCACTCAGACTCCAGTTTCCTGCTGCGTCCGTGCTGTTTATGTTGTCTTATTCATGTGGGCTCCACCGTGACAGTTAGTTCTTTTATGTGCTGCCCTGGAGATAGACATAATCTGTCAACCAGCAGTAACAGAGGCGTCCCCCTCTGTAAGAGTGTGCTGGGGTTGCAGGCAAATAGATTAGTCCCTCCCTGCTGCAGAACAAACTTAAATAAAAAATAAGTGACATAAAAACTCCGACCACTTACTATCTCTCTTTATTGGCAGAGCTGATTTTCCTTCTCTGATTAGTCACTGAGATTCTGCATGTTTCTCACTTACTTGCATGAAGAACAACACAGTAGGAAGAGGCCAGGAAAGAGAGGAGCCCTAAAGGATATCCACTGTATCTTCCTCTTTGTCAAGTGTGTGTGCATATGAGGCTTTGTCTGTTCTGTTCCTTGAGTTTAGGTTATTGGAAATTATGTGTGAAAGCAAGAACAACAGAAATAGCTGTTCTTAGATGAGGGGGAATTTGGCTGCCCTCTTCTAACTGTGTTTATCTGAGCTTTAGACAAAGTCGAGCCTATGATTGACACTAAACTAAAAGGATGCTGGACAGTTGTTGTTTTGTCCTACGTTAGAGTCTGATGACACCACCTCCAGAGATCACTCATCAGAGATATGTCTTACTGTAGTGAGAAACTCTTAGAAGAATTTCTGCTCTCCTGCAGTTGGATTTGTAGTCATAATTTGAGGCATCTGGCAACTGAGTAATTTTTTTGATTCCCATTTTTAATTACTATGTACAGAAATAAAAATACACTAACCAAGGTAAAGGAAAGTGAGACACGAGTAATTTTGTGCATGGTAATGAGGAAAAAAAGAAGAATATTTTTCTAATCATCATCTGTTTGCCCACTATCATGAGACAAGCTGTTTGCTTTGTCAGGAATGAGTCTGAAAGATAAAGTGATAGTAGGGTATGGACTTGAAAAAGAAAATCTCCATGCATTTGGAGTTGGTTAGGGGATTAACAAATATAAAGATGCCTCAGGGGTAGCTGACTGACTGGAAGCAAAGTGTAACACAGTGGAGGTCTGGGTTTTTTGTTCTGCTGTGCCACCAATTCACATCACCTTTCTGTGCATCAGTTCTTTTTTAGTAAAATGGAAAGAATGCTTAGCTTCATGAGGTGTAGAGATCAAATTATGTTAGTAAAGCAGTTGAGACATGGTTTAGTCTTCGAGACATGGTTTAGTGGGTTTAGCAGGCATGGTGGCATCAGGTATACGGTTGGACTTGATGATCTTTGATGTCTCTTCCAACCGTAATGATTCTATGATACTATGATTCAGCCCATATAGAATAACTCATATAACTAACAAAAACTGAAAAATTCATATAGTATAGACTAAAGGCAAAACTTAGTTTTAATTGAGAATTAAAAATTATGCAATTAAAGCTAGTTTAATGTAAAAATATAAGCTGGGGTTTTTTCCCCTGAAATTTGAGAATTTTAAATATTTTTTTTCAGTGTTTTTAACTGGAACTCTCACAGCCCAAGTCTATTAGGAATTATTTGACAAAATGCTCAATGGAAGGTTGTAGTTTTTCAGAAATCTCATCTACTAGCTTTTTGCACAAACCTGTAGAAGGTTTTGGGTTCTTCTTCCTAAATGAGTTGACTTTTGAAATTATGAAGTTTTCTGGAAAAGGAAAACTGTATCTCAGCCAGCTGAATTTACAGTCTTATAGAATGTGCTGTTATTAAACTCTACAGTCATGTGAGGTATTTGACTTGAGTAAAAGCTATGCAAAACTCAAAGCAAAACAGATGTCACACTAATGAATTCAGAAGAATTCTTGAGATCCTGTTTTTGCACATCCCAACAAAGGAAGCAATAAACAAATCATCTTAACATTTCCCTAGAGTCAAAACTTGAAGCTAAAAGACTTGCATTTTCACTTGAACCAATAAAACCGTTATATTGGATTGCAAGGTACAGAGTATTTTCCAAATGTCCAAGAAATACCAGTTAAGGGTAATATTCTAGCATAATTGTAATATAGATTGTTTATTAAAAAAACCCCAGAGATAAGCTTGTTACAAAAAAAAACCCACACAAACAAAAAAACCCCACAAAACCAGAATACCTAATGGACTTTAAGTTGCCACATTTAAAAAGGATTAATCAAGCTTTTTTGGTTAATCGCAGCCTCCCACAAGACTGTTGGGTGTCTCTTAGTGCCAGTATTTAGCACTTTTGCCAACTGTCTGAATTTTCAGGCAATCTGCTGGTAAAAATAAACTGAGCTTTTGACTAGTTATAATTTGACAAGTTTTAATTTCACATTTTAAGAAATTAACCAACTTCCTGGAGATCAAGTCCCAAGTCATTCTGCCTTAGGAGCAGTTTCATTTCCCTGGAGGAGCAACATGTAAATCTTTGGGATGTGAGAGAATCCAAATGTAGGAACGCAGAGCAGAGTCGGTCTAGGAGTGCTGGTGTTGATTCTCAGGTAGTGATTAATGGAGTTTGGGGGTACTTGGTTCCTAGAGCAGATGTGGAAAAAACTTGTCCAGATTTAGTCACAGTTTCTTGCAGATGAGACCCATTGGTACTGATATGCTAAAATACCCCAGGCTCTGTCCTGATTTTGTAGTGTCCTTATAAGAAGCCCTAGTTTTTTTTGTTTGTTTTTTTTTTAAGTATGCCTTTATATTTTGAGTTAAACTGTTGCTGGAAATTCGGCTATGCAGTTTCTTCATATAAAAAGAGCTGCTTGTCAGAGACTTTTATGAGCCCTCACAGACCACACAAAGACTCACTGTTATCACCTTTGTTTTTAGAAAGCTTTTTCTTTTTTTTAATTGTCCAGACTGGTTGTCTGGAATGATGTTTTCAGGTTTGACATTTTTTTGAGAAGACCATATCTGATCTGCCATGAGAAGTAAAATCTGAAGAAATTATTCTTTTGCGTCAGATGTAGTCCCAAGCCTACTGCTGACAGAATAGTGACATTATAGTATAATAATGGGGTAGTATAATATTGTGCTGTAATATAGCATAATATCATGTGTTACAAGCTCAGTCTGAAATATTTTTGCATGGCACATTGTAGATATGTCAACAGTTCTTTTGCATAGCATTTACTTCATTTAGAAAAAGGTAGGCAAGCAGAAAGACCAGGAATGTGTAGTTTTCTCTTTGAATCTTGATTTTTAACTTGGCTCAGGTGGATCTTGTAGTGATCAGTTCCATTCTCTGTATGGGAAAAATTAATCTTATCTTCAGTCTAAAGAGTAGCATCGTTCCAGCTTCTGATGGTTTCATATCTTTGGGCTATGAAAGAGTGGTGTTAGATTCTGCCCCGCTAAAACATTTGTTGTTTTATATATTTGATTTTGTTCTCCCTCTTATAATGTTATCTTTCTGTGGTAAACAATAGCCTTTGTACATCTCCTCATACAACTACTCTGATCTCTTTTCTAATCTACAGCAGAGGAGCTGAGCTCACTATTTGAAAAAAAGAATTTCAGAGTAAAATCTCCATGTTCTGGGAAGCAGTCAATACTGTCTGTGCGACTTGAACAGTGTCCACTGCAGCTGAATAACCCCTTCAATGAGTACTCAAAATTTGATGGCAAGGTAAGTGGACCAGATGTTTTTCTCTCATATCCAGGAGGTCCCTGACCTGAAGATGATAGGCTTTGGGCAGTTCTTGTATGCATTTAGTTGTTCAAGCTTTAATTAGACTTTATAGTAGGCCATCAGTTATTTTAAAGTGATTATCTAGAAATATACTTCTCTTAGTCCTAAATTGAATGGTTCCAGGCTCAATAGAACCATTTCTCCTGTTTTCATTACAAAATCATGGCCTTACCATTAGGCATGCCTGACCTTGCCGTTTTCTTCTCCAGCAGGTTAGTTAGGTAAACTTTGAGTGTAGCAGAGTCCTAGGACATCTCTCTACAGAGTTGATGGTGAGACCCTTTGTATAAATGATTGGTTATTTGGCATTTAAAAAAAAAAAAAAATCTCTTCTGTCTAGCCACATCACAGCACTTGCTGAATATTTCATGATTTATGCTATCTTTATCCTCAAAATGCTCCAATGAGAGTGGGACAAGCTACTGTCTGTGTTGAGGGTGGAAGACTGATACATCAAGAGGTCAATAGCTAGGGCAAAAAAATAACTAAACAATGTAGTTCTGTGCAAATACTCATTTATGTAACACACAGAGGAGGTTCGCTACAAACTTGGCAGGTCACATTCATTCCTTGACTACATTCATTTCAAGAGCTTGCATTTGATATTACTCAGAATTGTGGATAACTCTCTTTCCTTGTGTGTGGTTTAGTTACTCTGAATTATCAAATACTTTTCTCTGTTGTAAACTCTAGAAATTGAAATATAAACATTGGTGTGATGGATCTGTGTCATATTGTTCCAAAACAATTATAAATACTGCACAGATCTGTTTTCTGCTGGATTTGTTTGTGGAATCTCCTGTGGGAGTATGAAGTTTGAGCTTCATTACCATTGTGATGGAAGAATTTCATATTCTGTTAAGTATTCTTGAAGTGGAAAGTCAGATATGTAATACCACGAGCATATCTAGAAGTATTTAGAATATATGTGAAACGGTAACCCTTAGACTATGATCTCCACTTAGCAACAGCTGCCTTTTGTTGTTTTATACTTACTAGCTTGTAGTATTTAGTGCTAATTCAGTTTTTCAGACTTTCTGTCCTCATTAATAAATGGTAGCAATACTTTAATGCTGACAACACTAAGGTGCCTTTTTTATAAACTCAAAGCTTGCTGTTCTTAAGTCATGAAATTTCAGTTCGGCAAACATTTAAATGTACTTCCAAGTCATGCACAGAGGAATTAAAAATAAAATACTACTTTATTAAGAGAAATCTGATTGTAATTCAGCGGCGTCCCGGTCTTGTTGGTTTAATACTTGAACATAATTTGGGCTACCTGCTAGAATTTTTCTCAGAAACTTGAGGAACTTAAGCATGTTTCCTTCCCACTTTGACAATCCAAATTACTTTTTACTGTATTAATAGAAATTATGGTTGACTGTAATGAACATCCTAATCTTCATATTTTAGAGTCTGATACATTTAGCGGGTGTCTGGTACATTTGAAGGAAATTACACTATACATATACCTCAATGTTACTCAATTGTGATTTGTAGGCTATGATACGAACCAACTTGATAGTGATCTAGAAATCAAAATGCCTTTATAACGCTCTAAAATAATTGAATTCAAGTTTTGTTAGAGTAGAATCTCACTGTATTAATTGTAACAGCATTGTTTATATGACTCTGGTAAGTTGGTCAATAGTACGCTTATAAAATTTATTCATACTTCCGTATGTGTTGTCTATTTTTAAATACCTACTTCACTATCTGAGATATAGAAGAAACATAATAGTTCAGTAGTGAGTTATTTTACTTACTTCGGTTTTGTTGTATTTTCAGACAGGAAAGTAAAATCAAAAACCATCTAGCTTTTTAAAATTATTTTAAATGAAATATCGTAGGTCTCGTATTTATTTTTATTGATAATATATGAGCAGTATTTTTCACATAAATTCAATTCTTTCAGGGAATAGTGCCTGACTTATTTACATAATTAACAGAGCCACATATCTCTTGGGGAAATGGTACATAATTGGGGAGAGGCAGGGGGGATGAGGAGGGGGTAGGGGCCTAATTAAACATGTCTTAAAAAAAACCCCTACTTAATTATGTTTTTACTCAAGGGATCACAGTGGCTCTGAAATCTTTAAGATTATAACTAGGCCTTTGGTTTGTATGTTTATTTGAGTTTTATAACTCAGATTTCAGCTTGTTGAATAACACCCATTTTGTGGTTCAGTGGCAAAGCATGAGGAAAGCTCTTTACCTGCTGTATCTAAGGTCTTTGTTCATGTGTACTCATCTTAACTGCATTCTGAATGGCTTTAACTTACCACTAATTCAGCTCCCTAACTGACCTGAAATTTAATAAACCCATTCTCTTCAGGGCCCTTCCTGCCCCCTCCCTCCAACATTTGATGTATTGTTTTAAGCTAATCAGTTAAAAATAAGAAAACATTGCATGCTGTAATATCAACCAAGCCAATTTCTTAAAATGCTTACATCTTGCAGGTGTTTCCTGCCAGATTTAGTGTATTTTTCATAACCACTTCTGCAATTTTATGAAATAATAAAATTTAAAGCGCTCTAGCTTCTTCTTGTTATGATCAGTTCATTAATTATCAAAATAGTAGAGAATGTGGCTTGTGAAATGCAACCACAATGGAAGCATTCTAATCAGCTCAAGAATTCAGGTGATTCTTGCCCCACAACTACACAACACAGATCTGTGGCTTTCTCTTACATTATAAACTTCAGCTCCTAACAAAAGACACACACACAACTACTCTTGGCTGTATCTTCAAGTTTTTCCTTAAAATAGTAAAAGTAAACCTAGCCCCTGTGTCTGTTTGCATGGTTTGTAAATCACATGGGTTATACATCTTGGTTAATAAGTCTTGAAAACTCCTGCTAAGAATATTGTATTAAAAGAAGCCTATAGTTATTTATAGTTACTTCAGTTGTCATTTGTATAGAAAATTACTTGAAGGCTTAAGAAATCAGTGGCCAAATTGATTTCCTTTATCTGCCTGCAAATTGAATTATCATCCATTTTATAGATAACTTCATGTATATTTCTGTTTACAGAATTTGGAAAATCAAATTTTGATGGCTTGTTGTTCCAACTTGCCAACTTTTGATAAGGTTGGGAAAATAAGACTAATGCTAAGACAGATTTCAAAGTCATAGCCAGGTACCACAAATGCAACACAAGAGTGTTGTAATGGCTCATTTCAGTGACACAACTGTGAGATTTACAACATTCAGTTTACCTACACATTACCTGCCTGCTTTCAGTAAGTGTTTTAAAAACATGTGTTATCTTTTCATTCTACGGAAATTCAGATTAGTTCTTTTCAAATTGCAAGTGTAACTTGCGTGAGTTGCTGGAAAGCATGGCGATGAGTTTTCTCTGAGATATTAATCTTAAAGTGTACTGATTTGGTACAGTATTAGTGTCAAGGCTATTCAACTCCATGACCGTTCCCACTAGTAAGAAAAATGTTACCAAGTTGTAATTAATTACTGGAATAGAGGAAAATCAAGCTAGAATCAAATGTTCAGCTTTGTAGGAGCCTCGTACTGAATGAGTAACTCCTGCTAAGGCCTCTGTTTACAGTTTCCCTTGAAATCGTCTCTGAAACTGGTCCACATCCATTTTTATTGCAAGTCTCTGCTACCTTTAAGAAATTTTAATCACTGAAATGTCTTTTTGAGATGCCTGCTACCAAATGGCTGCTCCTTCTTCCCCAGAAGAATGTTAGCAAACATGGAAGTGTTACAGGGCAGTCAAAAAGAAATGCTGAAGATAGCCAAAATAAGTCAAAGGAGAAAGTTGGAAAACCACAATCAAGATGTGAGGAAGGGATCATTGAGCTCTAGAATAAACTTGAGCTACAAGGCAAAAGACCTTTCCTACATTCAGACTAGAGTTTTCTGAAGATACTTTTATTGCTGTTTTCATGACTATGAGTTGAAAATGAAGATTTACAGGAGTCTAGCTTTTCTGACCTTATAGGGGTTTTGTGGGTTTACTTGGCTGCTGGAGATAATTTAAATAAAATAGGTCAACGTGATTTTTGACTGGATAGATGCTAAAAATCCTGTTGTGAGGAACAGTACTTCTGTATAGTGTCAGAAGGTTTTTTGTGGCTAATTTTGGTAGTGGGTTAAAAACCAACAATTTTTCTTGTAGCAACTGTTGTAAAAATGATGCTGTAGAAAGCATGGGGGAAGGGATAATTCATGAGTGCTAATTGCTTGGCTGTTAATTTTCATAAGTGTTGATAGAAGCAGTTCCTTAAATTAAACTTTGTTTAAAATGTATCAGGGGAAATATTCCACAATGTCGGGCCTGAAGTGAAAATTAATATGAATGCTGTGGCAATTAACACGTACTGGTTAATAGCTTTTAGCAGCATTTTGGGATGATAGTCCTTAAATACATTTTTGCATGCTGCTCTTGTTTCAGTCTTGTTTGACTGTATGTCTGGATAATCATGAACAAATGTTTTCTACAATCTCCAGTATTAAATAGCTTTACTCAAAGTAGATAAAGAACTTAAGAAAGAAGCAATACTGTTTTAATTAATATGGAAAAATGTCTAAAATAATTAATCCAGGATTAAAATACCAGTGTGAAAAAGTGCATTTTTTTTATTTAAATGTTTTGCCCCTAAGCTGAGTAGAAGGATCCTCATCTGACTCCTAAATAAGTTTGCAGAGGGTTTCTTTTAAAGCATTTGCTTATTCTGCCAATTTTAGTGGTTTACATACTACCTGTACTCTCCTAAAATAGTTGAAATGAAGGTGTTTGTAGTGTTATCGTTGATAAAAAAAACCCGCGGGGTCAGTCGTTATGCTGGGACACCTCCTGCTGTGGTTGTACCAGGAGCCAACGCCTCGACCAAGCCGTGCTGCCCGGGCGCAGTGCCACTGGTGTTGAGCCCTGGCTGTGACCCTGGGGCTGGTGAGAGTCCAGCCGCTCCTGCTCTCGGCTGGCACGGACCTACCCAGCCTCAGCAGAAAGGTATTTCTGTGTTGCTGAAAGAGAAACAGTCCTTTCCCTTGGCTTTTGTTTGCATTTTGTTTGTATTTAGTTTTGCTGGAGGGCTACCTCTGTTGGGAGATGCTTCGACTCTGCCCAGTGCAGCTGGCGAGCGGCAAGTTCCGGGCTGGTGGCCCTGGTACAGCTCCGCTTCGGGCCTTTGGCCCTCGGTGCTGCGCCTGTCCCTGTCCCCATGGCCAGCTTCCCTCCTGCGCAGACGGCTTGCAGTGGAGGACGATGTACAGACACAGGGATGCCAGGGGAATGAAGAGCCTCGGAACAGGTTTTTGGAAACACAGGCTGCTGCTTCTTGCTCAGCCCGGTTGAAAAATCTGTGCTGCAGTTCTTCAGACACCTAAAATAAGTGCTGGAAACATGTAATGGTATCGTACTTTCCCTTTGCTGGCTTGCAACTCCCTGTAAAAGTTCTCACCCCGTCAGGAGAACTTGGGAGAAAAGTGTCCCATAATACTGAGACTCTCAGCGTTCATGATGTGCGTTTCTAATGACGTAGGGTTTCAGAACGCTCTTACGTGTAGCATCACATGCTGTGCTGTACAGAGAGCGATTCCAGTAATGCTTTTGTTAAGATGAAGATTCTTAACTGAAAAATTACCACTTTCTAAAATAAATTTTTTCATAATGATCAACGTGAGTTGTGCTAATAACCGAGTTGTATTTAAATAAAACACCCCTATATTAAGAATGCCTGGTTTGTTCTTTACTGTGTGGAAGCTGTAATGATTTTGATGCCTAATCAGCGCACTTAACTGTTTCCTCTGCCCCCACAGATTCCGTGGGTTTTGCTGGGTAGAGAGAAACCCCGCGCAGAGGGACCAGTTAAATACTGTAATGGAGATTAGAGCACAAGAGTCCTTGCATTTCCGTACGGTGATTAAAATATATTAAGCTTGACTGATGCTTAATTTAAAATACTTCAGAATGTGTTTTGTTATTTCATACAGAGAAGCCATTTACAATGAGATAAGGAAGCACCTCATGATGGTGGGTAAAACACTTATTTTAAGTAACTGGAAGCACAGACGGAAAACTGTTGTGAATTCTGCGGTGGGAACAGTCAGCTGAAGAATCTGCTTTGCGTAGGTGCGGCGGGGGACGGCCGTGCGTGTACGGCGCTGTCTGCCATGAAGTGTTTTCACATGCGCGTGGTGGCTCTGGTACCTTGCAAAAACAATGGGGAAATTCTGTAGCCACCCTTCTGGCCTGAAGTGTAGCCTGGGGTAGCAGATAAGAAGGCTGAATGTCAGTGTTGCACTGTCATCTCTGTTCGGGGACTTGAATTTTATCTCCCAATTCCAGGCGTCTCACTTGCATTAAAAAATATTTTTCTGGCCTTATGCAGATTAAATTAATGTGGATCTGTTTTGATTAACTTTGGCTTGAGGGCACATGCAATTCACTTCTCCCTTGTCTGTACTCACTTCCGTGTCTTTTGTTGCTGTTGATTGTAGGTGCCCTTACTAGACTGCGTTGCTGTCTTACAGAGGAGATGCTATATTGAAACTGGATCTGGTTTTGTTCATGGCTAGTTGGCAGTCTTTGAACTCACTGAAATGAGTCAACAGTCCTGTTGGGATAGTGCTTTCCAAAGGACTTTGTTGTCTTGTGAAACCCTCTGCACTCTTGGTGTGCCCATGTCGGGAATGTTTTATCAGTACTGCCACACTTCTGTTACACTTAAACTCTGAATAAGATGATACTTGAAAGTAAGTTTTGAAGAGCTGCAAAGTATGCTAGTATGTAACAAAGAATTAAATAGATTTGTTATGTGTGCATTTAGCTACAATTCATTTTAATTGTCCTTATGAAGTTAAAAAGTATTAGCGTCAGATAAAGATTCATCACCACAGTATGATTTAAAGCTGGTGCTATAGAAAGCAGGCATGTGTTCTGGCAGATGTTTATATAAGGCACTGTCTCTTCTGACAGCAGTTAAAAAGTATGGTTGTAGTAATCAAATTGTGGTGCAGCATCTCAGAGGCTAGAACCAGATTGAATTAAAATAGATATAAGATTTATGAATAGCAATAGCTGTGATAAAATTTCACTACCTTCTTTAATGGGAAGGACCTTTACACAGTACAAGAATAAGATTTTAAATAGTGCCTTCCAATTTTGTGGTTTTCTGGGTTTTTCCCTTCCCCCTGGAATGATACTGGATTATGGAGGAAGAATAAGCATATTTTTGTCAAAGATACTATACTGCATTTTTAGGGCTACATAAATATTATTTCAAGAAGAGCATGGGATACTCTGATCTCAGTGTTCATATTTCTACTACTTTCATGTTTCCATATATAGGAATTCTATATTTGCATCTCAG
>NW_009594210.1:43586-63586 GCF_000690535.1 Cariama cristata | reverse complement strand
AATGGCTTTGGGCTTAAAATTATCTCAAGCAAGAGCCCAACCTTTCCGTTACGTCAGATGTGGTCATACCTGCTCTCGTACACCACTGACCTCTTCTAAAGGGACACTTTCAAAGACAAATGTAGTGTTGGTGCTGAATGAAAGTGGTTATGAGTAGGAAGTAAAGATCTTTTCCGTATACAGATAAAAGTGTAAAGATAGAGTATAATTATCAGAGAGATTTTAGCCATACTGGAATTATTAGGCCAGTCTTCTGAAAAGTATCATGAGAATATTAACTCATGTTATTAACTCATGAAAGCTGAGAGTCCAGGTTTTTTTCTCAGCTCAAAGTCTACGAGTCGTTTGTATTCTTTCAGAATGTATAGTATATGCTGTGTAAAATGTATTTATAGAAGTAATTTTGTGGGCATGATAATAGGGAAAACAGTACTTGATTAGAAAAATAACGTAGAATTTCAGTGCACATTTATAAGTAATGTGAATATTATTTTCCAAAAGAAGCGGTATAAAATTTTCACAGCCAGTCAATTCTTTTTGCAGTCATACTGCTAGTAAAAACAGAGACAAGTCAGCTACAGAAAATCTGTTAGGTTGCTATCAGTACAGTTAATTAGAACTTCAGATTTTGTGAAAGGATAAATCCAAGGTCTGAACTTGTGTGGCAGGCTTGAGGAAGTGTTGTGTTTTGGTTTTTTTTAATTGCTGGGAAAGGGTAGAAATAAGTCTCGGGTCTTGCAGTTCTTTCTTCTATACGCCGAGATCGTTTTTCGGAGCTACCTTGCCCTTGGTTGCCTGCTTGGTGCTGGAGCCGCGGGGCTCGCTGGACGTGCCAGACCCAAGCCGCCGCTGCTCTGGCGAGGGGTGGCTGTGAGAGGAACTGGGGAGGGGGTTTGGCAGCATTAAATGCAGTTTGGCAGTTGGCCCCGGTATTGCAGGGTTCCCCTGTTTCTTAAGCTCTGAAGAGAAATCATCAAAGTGAGGGAGATGGCTGAGACATCCCTTACTGAAGAGGCTTTAGTATTTTTCTTGGAACTCGATTCTGTTCTTTTTGCAAGAAAAGAAAATAGTTTTATTTAACAAACTACTGAGGCATTTATTCTTTTATTAATCAATTTTTGCAGTACAAAAACTTTGACCATATTGCTGGAAGTGCGATTGTTTAAATTTAGTTTGATTAAATGACTATACCTCACTGACAAGTCGTATAACCAATTCAAATTCTGCATAACTTTTCTTGGTGTAATTCAGCCCTAGGATTATTTATCATAGATCATTTTCTCAAGGCTGTGCTTTTCAATCCCATGCCTTTTTGCTTATAATAGTAAGTTAGAGGGGGTAACATGCAGGTCGGAGCAGCTTTGCAGTTCTTGCAGTGGCTTGCGATCAGGATGCTCCGGACAGACATGGGCATCGCAGCCCGGTGCCCAGTGTCTGTCCCTTACGGCGCGGGCACGGTGGATGGGACGGTGCCTGAGTGTCCAGGCGGTCCATGTGATGTCCCCGTCCAAGTGGGGTGTGACTTGTTCTTTGAGCCTCGCCGAATAGTGCAGATGTCTTTCTGAGTATAAGGAAACTTTGGTTTAGGGGGCAAGTTTAGTGACTGATGCTGATAATGAAATCACCTGGTAGAGGGAATAAAATCCCATCTTCATGAGCAGCCTCACTGCTACATCATTTTCCATCTCTCTGATGGTTTTTAAATTGAGGGGGAAAAAGCTGTTGTGATAGTGTCACTAAACACTGCAGAACATATTTGCATATCAAAACCTTCCTAGATAGGAAATTCCAGTTAATAATAATTTGGAGAAAAACCTGTAGTAAAACTTGAACATATTAACTATTAAGAGTTTAATTTGAGCTCTGGGGGAAATGATCTATCTAGATAGGCACAGTAAAAATGATGAGATTTCAGGCAAGTTTTACAGATGATTTTCTCTTTTCTTTTTAAGAATAATCGAGTCATTTTAATGATAAGCCTTGCTTGGCGTCTTTGAATGGACTGCATGTAATTCGTTGTAGCTTCCACTTTGAAATGTTTTGACAGAAAATGTATCGTTTGGCTCTTAAATTTTTTTTTATTGCATCTGCCTTTAATATTTGTTCATTTTCTGCAGCGTGCAACTTTGCTACTTTACCTTAGGTCAAATTCCAGATACAGCTCTGTTTTCTTTGTTATCTCGATTGTTTCCTTCAGGATGAGGGAGAATAATTGCACAGAACATCTTTTCCAAGCAGCTGGAGTCAAGTTCCAGCTGACTGCAGCACCTGTGAGGAGGGTACCTCTGCCTCGGGGCTGCGCGGTGCCATGCCAGCCGGGGCTGCGCGGCGAGGATGCGCTCCAGAGTGCACGGGCTCCTCGTCGCAGCGCTGCTGCCCTTCTGTGAGCTTCAGATGGCAATAGTGCCAGTGAATGCAAAGTGTCTGGTTTAGACTAATTAGAGGGATGATTTGTGAAACGCTGGCTATTTATTTAATTAATCACCAGCACAAAGCTATAAAACCCATATTTTAAAAATCCCTGTTAGTTTGCCATGTGGTTAATAGATTGTGGCACATTAAAAAGTGACACGGTGATGTATTAAAAATGTTCCACCTAAGGTTGGCTAATGTCCTCGAGGAACTTAAGCTGTCTGCTTTATGCAACAGAAGCATAGGATTAGAGGCTGATCTGTTTAAGTATTGAATATTTCTGAAAACATTTATCTCTTGTATAGCATCTGTTCATTAAAATATATCGTGGCGTCTTTCTTAATGTACAAATAATGTTTATAGTGTCGTTTTAATTATAAGTTTTTGTTGCGTTTTGTTATTACAAAGAATAACTCTATTCCTCAGTATTAAATTGTAATGTTTATTACTAAGTAAAATAGAAATAATTCTTCTAAAGTAGGCCATTCCTTCTCTTTTCTACACGGAAACTAAGGATAGTTTCCCGTAATGAATGTCTTTTTGTTGCAGCTATAGCAATTGTGTTTTGATAAATCTGAACATGCGTTTTCATTCTTCAGCAGAACTATTGGAACTGAATAGATCAGAGTTTAACATCCACGGGTAGCTCCATGCCATCGCCGTTGGTGTGAAATCCAGCCCTCTGGAGAAAGGCAGCTCCAGGGCCGGTGTTTGGCTTCGGCTCGGCGGGTACTGACCTGCTGCATGGGAGGAGCCCTCCTGCCTGGCCAGGCGCCGCTTGAGCCCGGCTGGGTCCGTCTGTCCTGAAACTGGTACCTGTGTGAAAGTAGATGAGGCCTGGGCTGTTAAGGGCACGGACTCGGTGTTTCTCCCTCCATTCCAAAAATGATTTGTCAGAAAAAAGTGCTAACGAGAAATCATATTCATAACACTTCAAGTAAAACAGCTTTCAATTTAAAGTGAGTTGTATAAATGATGCATGTTAATATGATTGAAATATGCTGTTCCAAGAATTGTATGTCTTATTCTTTGCTCAAGACTTACATAGTTTTATTAATTGTGGGAGTGAATGCCAAGAAAGATCAGGCAGTAATTTGGGATACCTGATTATGGGGTTATATATGTAAATCCTAGTTTTGAGGTGCACATAAAAATTTGTTCAGGTGGAAGCGTGGAAGGAAACTGTCCAGCTCTGGAGGTTATGTTTCTCAGCTGTGTGTTGTATAATTAACTGGTACATTAGGAGGGGGGCTAGAATAAAACATGAGTATGTTAATGCAGCCTGGAGCTGATGTTGTAGTGATCATTGCAATGCAGATAACGCATTTCTCATAACTGCTGCTGCCTACTGGAGCCTTTGAAACATCTGGACCTTTAATTGAAAAATAGTGTGGTGCTATACAAAGCAGACATGCTAAGTGAAGTCAACAATTTAGAATAAAAAATAATAGTGTGTTATTTACCTTGTAGTTAAATATTCATATTTTGTTATGCTTTGTATAACAGGAAATTACTGGGTTAAATTTTTATGAACAGTGACAACGTGAATAAGATAAATTAAGTATTTAACAATGTTAATGGAATTTTACACTGTGATGTGCTAACTCTGCAGCACAAGCTAAGATGGTGCAAAGGAGAACCCTCTTCTCAGAAAGGAACAACTTGAAGCTTCAGTGAAAACCGGGGAGGACTGGCAGCCGTGCGCCAAATGTGGGGTAGTCGCCGGCTGCCGGTGTTGAGTCAGTTGTCCCAGTGGCCTCCCTGGTGATATTTTCCGTGAATGACTTCAGAATAACAGAAGTAATCATATGGCTGTAGTAACGAAAAATATCAATGCTGGCTTAACCACCTGATGAAATAAATATCATTCCTATTTTGCAATAGTAGGTGCCTTGGAGAATAAAAGGGGTAGAACTACCGTGTATTTTCATATGAACACTAAGACTTAGTGTTGTACCTCTGAATATTAATATAATACGCAACTGAACAGGCATTTTCTCCAGATCTGTTATAATACTGTCCAAATAAAATGAACAGAGCATGTTACAAATATTTGACCATCATATTATTTTAGATACTGTTCTATTCACGGCACCAAAATCTACTAGTTGCAGCTACGTGTTTCACTGCCGGGTAGAGTGGGTCTCGGATACGGAGGCTGATAAACGTGTTCATCATCCTGCTTTGCTGCCAGTGGGTTCGCTCTGAACCATATGCTGGCAGTGTCGTTATATTGCGCTACAGTGTGAGGGTTTCTGCCGCATGCTTATTGAAAGCATTTAAGATATTTGATCATTTAAACTTTAAGAAAAAAGTATATTTTTTAGAGAACCCTTTTTTTCCTACTTGGCCCCTCAGAAGCTGTTATGCTTATGAGTGAATATGACTGGCTGTTTTATTCCGACTTATTTTGGATGCAGAAATAATTGCTCTACTTTTTTTTTTTTAAGTCAAGAGCTTAGAAGATGATGCTTTTCAATGGTTGTCTTAGAAAAATATAATCCTTTGTATTGCCATAAACATCTGTGCTCTAATCTGTTAGACCTTTTGTTTGTGTTGTAAATGCTGAGTTAATATATTTCAATTTTTTCCCCTTCATGTATTTTCGATATATTGCTTAAATACATACGTGAGTAAGTTTATGTTTAGAAGGTGATTGCTGGATCACATAGTATATTAAAAACCCTGTCACCTAAACCAAAAAACATTTCACTGAGTTTAAAAGTGAGAGGACATCTTACATTTGGAAAAGGATAAGCATTTATTTCCATTTTGTGTAATGTTTAGCACTGTTTGCTGGGAGGTGAGTCAATGACTTGAATTAATTATAATTACTGAAGAGACATATACTGATTGAGCAAATAAAGTAGTAAGCTCATTCGTGCCAAGGCCATCTAATTAAATGCTAACTTTGGATAAGCTAGATGTGCGTGAAAGATTAATTTTAAGAGGTTTTTATGACTCCCACTAAATAATAATTCAGTGAAATCTTTGCGTTATATCATTAGAACATCTAATCTTAAAGCGATGTAACATTTAGTCACAGAACTCTCTTGTGCAGGAAGACGCAGTAAATTATTATTGTTGAAAATTAATCACTTTTCTCTAAGAAATGTTAATGGACTTTGTTTTAATTTTCTACTGTGGTGTGCAGTGAAGCAAATCAGAAGTGAGAAGGATACAGCATACACATTTTTCTCAATGACTATTTCATTAGCTCCCCATTATGCAGGTACTTCAGAACTATGTTTAGGAGTAAGTTGTCCTAGGGATGGACAGACTGTACCAAACTTCTGTATCATATAGAAGAATATTAGCGGTCCCACAGTAATCTATTCAAGATAGACGACATCTGGTATTGGAGGGAGGTATATATTTTCTCATTAAAAGTTGATTTTAAATCTTAGAAAGACTTCTTGTGTTGAAAGAACTGATAGACTTTAAATATGTATTTTTTTTCTTTTTTTTTAATTTAACATACTGTGTTTATATTTAAAGCATGTTAATTTTATTACAGGACACTATTTAATGATACAGATTTTTTTAAATTATATGTAGCTAGTGAAGATCACTCTACATGTAGTTTCCCTGTCATAGTTGTTGTAACCAATATTTATATAATTAAACACCACAAATTTATATATGTAAGTAAATACTCACAAATAAAATCCTAGAAGATCCATAGGAATTCATCATTTGAGTTGCCTGTCATATCCTTTGCTCATACTCTTGTGTCTAGAAGTACCAGCAACATATGTATCTGCTGGTGGTGCTACTTATGTTCTTGTAATTAGGTTGACTACTGTTATTGTATATCACTAAATATTGCTGTACTATGTTGTGGCTGTCTTTACTTTAGACAACATGAGAAGCATGGATTCACAGGAGCAGTAGTCTTAGATACCAAGTGATTTTTTCAGAAGAAATTTTATTAATGGGAGTAACTTTCCTAAGCTTAGCCACTGCTTGTTATCAAAGTGTATAAATATACATTGATCTGCTTAATTAAAATTATAAAAAAATAGAAAGCAGAAAGTTAGTGAATTCAGCAGACTGTACTTTTCAGCAGTGTCAAATAACGGACATAATTCTGTGCAGCTCTTGAATAGCAGCAGAAAAGAATAGCTGTAATGTGCCAAAGAGCTACGATGTGCCAACCACCAAGAATTCTGGCGCCAGTGATAGAGAAAAGAGAAATATAAAGAAATTAAGTGATTAGTTTATGTGCACACCACATTAGCAAGAATTTCGGAAATTGTATCCCTGGTTTTTTGCCTCTTCAAGCCTGTGTACACTGCACAGCCCACGTCTCCTCCAATGAATTGCAGATGGTGAAACAACATCTTTGCTTTGAGTGCAATGAAAATGCTATAGAAATAGCAAAGAGAAATTTTCATACGATCAGATTGTAGGAGAGCACTAGGTAGCCTTAGAATCCATTAATAAAAATACTAAGAAAATTTTCTATGATTTATTTTATGTTTTCCGTGTATCCAGTTACTCCTTGCTTCCTTAAAGAATTGGTGGAATATGACACTTCTAACAATAAAAGCTTAATGGAATCAGATTTGTGATTTCCTAGAAAATTAACGAGATATTTTGTCAATTTTATTCCAGACTTCATTTGTCAGAATATACAGTGTCCAGTGACAAGCTAAAAGAATTTTTTGACAAATTAACTATGCCACAGGTGACAGATCAGGAAAATGTTAATTTAACAGCCCCTTTATGCTTCCCAGATTTATTGGAGGCTATTAAGGAAACTCCAAATGGTAAGACCCCTGGCCCTGAATAGATTTTTCCATTGAATTTTATACAGGATCTATTAATAAAGTTTGATGCTGCCTTTTTTGAATATAGGTAATTGTACTGTATCTTCTGCATCTCCTCAGCATTTACAGTTGAAATACAGTTTTTAGTTGGGAGAAAAAAGTAATTATGCTTCCAGTAGTGTCTGTAATCTGGTTCTGAATGATTCCTCCTAAAGATGAGACTACAAGCACCGTATAAAACCCACAAGTTATTACTAGTTAAGTCCAGCATGGCTAGGTCTTTGACTCTCGGCCACTGAGAGTAATAATTGGATCCCTTTTATTCAGTCCTACCACCTACAAATCCTTACCTAATAAGCTTTGCACAGATAAGTAATTGAGCTCTCTGGGGCTTCCTACACAATTGGTATTTTGCAAGACCAGGTTGAGGATATAGATTCGTTCTGTCCTTTAGGCAGGTACCTGATGGTCTGGATTTCTAATGCTGGTTCGGAACAAATACAATCAATTTGCAATAAACACAGTGGAGGTTTCCTCCAGCCCCTCTGACTTGGTGACTGATCAATCTAAGCCTTGACCCATGTGTTTATAGGCCATACTAATGGTTCCTACCTAACATGACCATGAATGTTCTCATTAGTAATAGAAAGTCTAATTGGCTTCCAAATCTCAGGTTTCAGCCTCTCTAATATCTTATGGCAATCAGTTTTACAGCTCTTTTAATTAATAAAAATATTTCAGTCACTTTTTTAAAGAACTCGAGTATAATAGTGATGCTTTTTGAGCCATTTCCCAGTACTACTGCTGTTGATATTGCTCCCCTTGCTCAAAGAGCAGTTGGAATCCTAATACGTGTATGAATTACCCCTGGTTTAAGTCACCTGTCATCTTGATGTTCATGCTGAGTGTTTGTGAGTAAGAGAACCAGGATATCAGTAATGGAGGGAGTTCGGACAAGTAAGGTGGCAAAAATAGACTGGAGGAGGTAGAGGAGATTTAGAGATGGGGAAGAACAAAGGAAAGTTTATTTAAAAAAAACAACAAACACAAAGCAGTGGCACAGTGTAGGGCAAAGAAGAAAGAGAAGCACTGTGAAAGGTAGACCAAGGAAAGTTACCATCTCGTTTGTGATAGCTGTAAGATCAGGGTCTCTAGGATGTGTTTATTTTATAAATACATGTGTTTATTGGATTATGAGCTTCTAAAACAGCCTGTACTTGTAGTAGTGGCTAATGGAATAATCTAGTCTTTTTGGTTATTAGTTACAGTTCTTGGCTCGTTTGTCTGTTCTCTGGTTTTATGCAATGTGTATCAGTTGTAACCTTGGCATCGACTCTCACATCTGGTTGTCAATTTTTCTTGGATTTTCCATTATCAGGACTAAGCATTACTTATGATTCTGCCATCCTTGGTTTTAAATATGTAACTAACTTAGCATGCTAAGGAATCACATTAATTTCCATGATGACTGCTATTTACTCATTCAGATGCAAATGTGGTTGAAACCACAGGTCTCCCGTTTTGGCTGGTATCTCTGGTCATGACCATAACATCAGCGCTGCTCACTGCCTCCTGTGTGTTCGTACATTCCGCTGGTTAGTGTTTGCCCCTGGGCAAAGACAGGAATAGACTTTGAGACTGGTGATTCATTACCTGATACGAGCTTAATTCCCCTTAAAAATAAGTCCTGTAAGTAGGAAGGCAAGAGGAGAAAGAAAGAAAGAAAGAAAACAAAGAACCCTTATTTTTAAGCAGCTGTAGGTCCGTTGTGTTAATGATTTCCTTGGTGAGGTAAGGTCATGGGTATGAGTGATATCTCAGAGTCCCAGGCACGCTAGCTCACCCAAGGGCTTGTTAAGGCTTATCCAAACAAGGTGAAGGAATGTTCCGTATTCTGTTACAAATCTAGCATTTCCTTTTAAATGGGTAAAAACAATTTCTTCTTACCTTAAAAATACAGGAGGAGGATGAATCTCCACTATAAAAATGCTTCCTTAAAAAACAAATTCATTATATTTGGATGGATTTTAATAATACTTTTAGCTATGCTAGTATGAATAACTTTAATCTTGAAATTCCTATTATTTCTCTAATTTATAATCACACTGAAGGATCAAATGGTTTTTAACAATATATTGAAATTAGCACATGGCATTTAACTCCCTGTTTTATGCTCTCATTATAGATTTATAGTATTGAATCCTTTTATTCTGTTACTTTGGCATTCTGAGTGATTAATTCGAGTAATACCTTCTTCTCTCAAGGCCCAGAGAGAGAGATAGTTACATCAGGGTGCTTTTGAAGAGGAGATCAGGATGTACAATCTTTTGTCTGTTTAAAAGATAACTGGTTTAAAAATGCAGTCCTATCTGCAGTAGATTAATTTTTTTTTTCTTGTAATGCAAACTTTATAGACCTTTATGTTGCTATGTATTTTACGTTTTATTTAATTGTTAATCTCCACAGTGCCAAATAGTGTGGGGTTTTTTTTTAATACAGTACGTTCCAATAAAAAAAACAATGTTAGTTAATCCTTCCTAACTGTCTTCAAATAGTTCAAAATAGTTTAATGGCTCAGTTGTATGTGTGATTTTGTTCTTCTCTTGGCAAACCAAGGTCAAGCCTAAGGTTTGTTTTTAAACGTCATCTTAACCTCCACATGAGAGCGACGTTGAGTTTTGCCACAGTTCTCTGCTTGGGTTGTGTTACCTGGTTTGATTTCCCTTGGCTGAGCAGCCTGCGGTGGCTGGCTGGCTGTGACCTAAACTCTGCACTTACAGTCACCGTCTCTGAATTGTTGGCATTTGTAAGATTCAAGTTTAGGTCTCACTGGTGTGTATGTGTAGACCACTGCCAGCTGTGGTAGGTACCAGGGAGGGAGTGCTAGCAGTAGGAATAAGGCATGGTAAGTTGGTAGTTCTGTACGTGAGGGACGGGAGCTTTTCAAGTAATGGGAAGGAGCTACAGAAGAAAGCAGAAATGTAGAAACGGGGGTAATGCTAGTATTAAATGCTGATGGAAAAACAGTTTTGAAGTTTTAGGTAGGCTTGTCAGTTCTCTCTTCCTCTCCATCCCACCCTTTGGGGGATTTTTTGGATCCTGCAAGTTCATGGGATCTTGCAGTGGAGTTCAGACTCTTTATGGAAATCTGTGAAATCGTTGCCAAATATTTTATATAATTTTTACAGATACATTAAACAGCAGTGAAAGAATTGGAATTTAAACATTCAAACTTCTTCCAATTTTAAGTCATAGCAGTGTATTTTAATCTTTCTACTGAAAAGAATTCCATCCACACCAGATTTTGTATTAGCTCTGTCATACTTTTTTTTTTTTTTAATACTTTCTAATGAAATATATTTTCTCGACAGGGTCATGTTGGTACAACGGCAACCAAAAAAATTGATGTCTACCTCCCACTGCACACAAGCCAAGACAAACTACAGCCCATGACAGTTGTGACGATAGCAAATGCCAAGGTGCATGACCTGATTGGACTAATATGCTGGCAATATACAAGTGAGGGACGGGAACCAAAACTGAAGTAATGTTCTTTCTTTACTACCTCTTGATCTCTCATTTTCTTCTCTGCAGCCTTTTTGCATAATGAAATGGATTTCCATGTCAATGTTTTTATAGATAAATCTTAGAGAATCCACCTACACATTTATCAGTATTTCCTTTTGAGCAGTACACGTGCATCTATATCCATTTCTTTTCCAATTAAACTACTGTGTACTGTATAATGATAAGCATATGAAACCATGAGTCTGTAAATAAATCATAATTTCAAGACACTTTATGTAAAAATAATATAAATCTTACCTCTTTTCGTGTCATGGAGACATTTTTAATTTTGTGTCCCATCCATTTTTTTGGTAGTGTTTTTAATGGCTAAGATCACAAGGATGTCAAATAAAATCCAGAATTCATCTGTAACTCCCTCCCTTTTTTGTTCCGAGAGAAGGTACCTGGATTCTGACTCTGTTCTCTGCACGGTACCGGTTCCTCCTACAGATTCATAGAGAGAGGAGTCGCTGTACTGGGTGACAGTGTGTCTTGGAAGTACTGTTAGTGTTCTCCTGAAACCATGGAATACATTTTAGCCATAGCGAGTATGCCTGACAACAAGTCAGAATTCTGTCATAGAACTTCAGCATTATCATTTACTTGCTTTCTGCTGTCATTTTGCTGACGTAATGACTGTAATTCATTATACACATGTTAAAATATTTCTGGTTTTCTAAGAGTTGACAGGTATAGGGGCTAAAGGTGCTTTTCTTTCCAGGTTATCATCCTGGAGATACCACTAAAATACGGATATACAAATAAGGATCCTGAAAACAAAATAAATACCAGTTTTCTTTGAAATTGTGAATAAAATTGCATTCTTTAATTCAGAAATCTGCCTCATACAATAGTTTATAATTTCTACAAGACTTTGACCTCAGTCACGTTGGCTGTTTGCTGTAAAGAGCAGCATCTGTCTTGTCCTCAGAAATTTTAGCTTCAATTAATCAATGGATTTTTCAGTATCTTTGGTAATCATTACTTACGTCTTCATTGTGAAAGAATTCTGCCCGAACAGTTTCTGTGACTAAATAATGGATTGGATTTGCTGTGCTGGAGCACTAGTGTTGTTTAGTAAGAGTTGCTATTTTATCATGGTAGGTGATATAAGGTACATAAAACAGGTACTTCAAAGGCACTCATCTGAGCAAGTTTGGGTTTAAAACAGTTCTGTAAAATACTTCAGTTTGTGCTGGGTCATAGAACATAAAATAAGAACTTAAAATAGTTCATTATAGAGTTATTAGTAACAGATACTAGCGGGTGACTTTCCTGTTGCAAAGAAGGTTAGCAGGTTTTTTGGGGCTTTTTCTGTATGAGCCAATTTTCACTTTTTTGTTGTTCCTGGAATATTTGATGAATGGGGTTTTTTTTCCCCAGTACTGAACTTCACAGTTTGCTCTTCCAGCATTTTTCAGAAGTGTTTGAGGACTCAGTAGTCTTTTCTTGTTGTGGCACAGTTGTTAGGGGGAAAGGAAGGTGCTGAGAGATCGCTTGAACTGCTGTTCTTTAGGATTAGTTGATTTCCGTTTAGTAGATCTAGAGCAACACTGGAAAACAGCCCCTCTTGAAAATGGTTTCATGGATATTGTTGCCTTGGATATGGGATTTCCCTTAGCTCTTCTCAACAGACATATGAGGTGTTTTAGAGGTTAAACGCTTCAGTTTGATTTGTCATTTTTTTTACAGTGGAGAAGAAATATGAAATTATTTGCAGATGGTGCCATTTCATTTGCTGTTATTAATTTCTGTTCATTATATCCGAAGTTCAAAAAAGTGTCCTTTGTGTATGATTAGCTTGGTTTTTAACAAGTGAGACGCCACTAATGTCAATCGTTAGACACATGTATGTTTTTCAGGAGCACAGCACACCTCAAATGGAACAACGCCCATGAGTAGAGGTATTCCATGAAACATCATTGCCCACAGCAAAAGTCAGCAGTGGGAGGAAATGAATGTCACTGTCTGCCTTGAAGGATAAGATGTTATGATGTATCAGAGTGATCATGACCAAGGAGGCTGTCTAATATAATCAAATCTCAGGACAGAAATAATAAAATAAATAATGAAGGCATGAGTTCCCAAGAACAGGCTAACAGCAGCAATTGAGAATCTGGGTACAAATGCTCAGAGGAAGGGGCAGAGCCTCAAGATTCCAAGAAGTTTGTTTTCTTGCGTAGTTCTTAATTATTTCTCATGTCTCAATCATCTTTTTTTAACATTGCTGACTGCCAGTCCTATAGCAAGGATTGATTTAACTGTAAACCGATTCTCATCGTTTCCAAATAAGGGAAGAGCTTGTGTAGGTTGCATATTCTACTTTTGCTGTTTGCTCCTGATTTAGTCAGTTTAGAGTATAAAAAATAAAAATCAGGATCATTGTTACACTGTGCTAAAATACATATAGAGAATGTTTCAAATCTGATATATAACGCATGCAGAATGATAAATATACCTACCAGTAACACAATTTGAGAATAATGAGGAGGTTGTAGACTTTCTAATTAAGGGAAACAACCGCTCTGTCTTTAGGAAAAGCATATATTACTGCCTAATTCTTTTTCCTGCAAAGGTAGACGTAAGAGTCTGGAGTGAGTGAGTACTAGTTGACAGCTTTGAGAACATTTTGTATTCAGTTAGGCTGCCTTTTTTATTATAATTGTATTATATTTGTCTCCATTCAGTGTCTTGATATGAGGAACCACTGACAGTGTTAGCAGGCCGGTTCCTGGCTTCTTACGTATCAACTTTGGTCAGAACCCAGTGGACCATTTCCTTGCCAACCCCTGACAGATGTGCTGTAATGATTCTGCCTGCAAAAAATACACAAATTCCCTCCCTTGGAATAGATTAATAGTGAGATGCAAAATTCAAATAAACTTCCTATTTTTAGAAGTTAAGAATGCTATTACGTCTGTCAGCTGTTGTACTTAACTTTACGTTCTGTCCATAGCAAACTGGGATTCTCAAGACTTTGAACTTTGTAATTTGAAGCCTAAAGTTCAGGACTTTGGTCTCATCCTGGTGGAGGTTCAAAATGCAGAACAGTTTTTTACCCATTGGACTTGTTTTTTCGACAGATTGTGACTTAATCTGTGTTAACGTTCAGGAACCCACTCCATGTTTGAAGACATTTGTAAACCCTTTAATTTATGGGGTTTAACCAACATTGTATATTTTTACTGTAATTGGTGGAAGATAAGTTGCTATCACCACCACCTTTTCTGGGCACTTGGATTGCTTTGAGACCGTACTGAATGTGTTCTGTTGCCTGCATGCCTGTATGTCCCTCTAGCTTTAACGAGAATTATGCAAATGCATCAAGTACCAAATGAAAATGTTAACTTTATTTGTACAGAGCTTTAAGCGCGCACCAGGCTGCACATAGAAGAATTCTGTCAAATGAATAGGTTAGAAAATCAGCAGTGTAAAGCACAAACCACAGCTGTGGGAAGATGGGCACCGTGTGACTGTTCAGACTGGGAAGTCTCATAGCACGGGGTGACTTTTGAGTCACATTGAACTGGACAGAATGAGCATGCAGAGCTTAGTGTCAGTATTCCCCCAGCACAAGAAGGACATGGACCTGTTGGAGCAACTCCAGAGGAGGCCATGAAGACGATCCGAGGGCTGGAGCACCTCTCCTACAAAGACAGGCTGAGAGAGTTTGGGTTGTTCAGCCTGGAGAAGAGAAGGCTCCAGGGAGACCTTAGAGCAGCCTTCCAGTACCTAAAGTCAACCACAAGAAAGCTGGGGAGGGACTTTTTCCAAGGGCAGGGAGTGATGGGACAAGGGGCGATGGCTTTGAACTGGAAGAGGGAAGATTTAGATGAGATACGAGGAAGAAATTCTTCAGGGTGAGAGTGGTGAGGCAGTGGCAGAGGTTGCCCGGAGAAGCTGTGGATGCCCCATCCCTGGAAGTGTTCAAGGCCAGGTTGGATGGGGCTGTGAGCAACCTGGTCTGGTGGAAGGTGTCCCTGCCCACAGCAGGGGGGTTGGAATCAGATCATCTTTAAAGTCCCTCCCAACCAAACCATTCTATGATTCGTAGAAATCTAAATAGAATAAGAGAAGGACCTGAAAGTCGTGCCAGGCATTTCTCATTACATAAGCAGGATCAGCTGTATCTATATTACTTACAGCCTTTTTGTTTAGCTTGTTCCTAAAACACTGGCAACAATGCAAACCACTCAACCTCCTGACTGTAGGCTTTTATGGTTGTCAAAGCCCTCATGCTGTATGAATTATCTTCCCAGTGCTGCCTTTCACCAGTTTCCCTAAAAGTTGCTTAAGCACTCTTGAAGAAGTGAAAAATTAATTCTGCAGCAATATTCTGGTTCTGCATAACAGTCCAGAGACTCATGAAAGTTTCTTTGATAGTATTGCAGAATTTTCAAAATTCACAGTGATAAACATTGCTGGATTACCTTTTTGTAAGCAAATTTACAGGTTACGTTAATAGTAATGCATCATTATTACTTGTTTTATATAATAAATGTCTTAGTCGTGACAAGGTGCGTATAGATCACCTGGACTAAGCACTCTGAATAAAGCACAGTTGCAACCAAAGGTTTGTGAATTAATTGAGAAAATTGCAAATCAGGTAGTCAGTGAAATAATTCATTGTCACATCCAATCAATAAACTTTGTAAATCAACTCATTTAATTCAAAAAATGATCTATATAGATCAAGCGACCAATTAAACAATTAGCATACACTTTGCAATTAATTAATTCAAGCATCAATCATGCAATTAAAATTCTAAATTTAAACTGCAGAGTTTAGAAACACAGTGCCATGTGAACATTCAAGCTATACTTCATGGCTATGGAAAATGCCCGAATGCTGGCAAATTTACAGTAAGAAAGAATACTTATTTTCAGGTCAATAATTTAAATATTAACATTCAAAATAGATTTTAATGTTAGGAAAATATGATTAATACCTGTTTGGTTATATATAGGTAGTTGTTTCCCTATGGGCTTTCCTATGTGGAAAGAAAGAGGCTTGGATTTTTCTTTCATAATTTCTTCACACTGTATCTGTTTAAAACTTTCTGTGTTATTTAGTTCTACTTGGTAGTATATACTAATTTTTAACTGCTTTTAGTGACTGGACTTCTTAGAGGTTTAGAAAAGGTAGCTTTTTCTACTAATCATTGCTACTGTGTTGAACAGATTTCTTTACTTTCCCTGTATTTTATTACAGTGTTTACCTGCCTGAGAGCATTCCCTGCTTTTCAAGCCTACATTCAGTAAACTTTTTCACTGTTGCTTTATCTATGACAAAATAGATAGACATTGCTTGTTTGTCTTTAATTCTAAAATGTAATGGTCATATAAATAAATGATATTTCACAAATGGAGAAATATTACTTCCAGCTTTATGAAGTCATGAAACTTTTATAGACTTTAGTATATTTTAATCACTGTCGGTATTTTGCTTGCAGTTCAGTTAATGATGAAGTAAGGCTCACTGCTTTACTCTGAGGTTTTGGGATTTTTTTTCTATTAGCATGTGGTTATGGTAGCAAGATATGCTGGGACTTTGTTCGGACATATTTATAAACGTGCCATCAGTGGCTTTTAAGTATCTTACTCTGTAATAGGCATGTCTGCTGATTTGTTTTCTACAGCATTTAGTGACTGGTATTGATCGGCTGAACTGAATTGGTTGTCCAGCTTCCCTCCTGAATAAACTTTTTTGGTCCTTGTTTCAGTGACAACGTCAATGCCTACTGTCTCCATATTGCTGAGGATGATGGTGAGGTTGACACAGATTTTCCACCCTTGGATTCCAATGAGCCCATTCACAAGTTTGGCTTCAGCACTCTGGCACTGGTTGAAAAGTACTCTTCTCCCGGCCTGGCAGCAAAACAGTCGCTCTTTGTTCGCATGTAAGTATGGGTGCTAACTTTCTCAGTCACTGGGAAACATCCCTCTGTCCATGCCACATCCACGTCTTTTTTCTTCTCTACTTTTCTTCATCTGAACTTAGTGGAATTCAGGGGGCGTGTGCATTCGCGGTGCTCTGCAGACAATGCCCTGGTCTGGGGTCTGTCACGAGGCAGGTAGAAAAGTAAATGCTGCTGGCAACAGCTCGGGTGAGCCCATCATTGTGAGTCTAAAACTACGGAGAAGAAAACAAGCCCTTCTGCATGTGGTTAGTGGAGAACATTGAACTGTTGCACTACCGCTAGTAAATATTCGGAATTTACACAAAGTCTGAGCTCATAATCTTCATTTTGCTCCAGCCGTGCTGCTTATTTATGAAAAATATGTTCTGAATAATAACTGAAATAATGTATATAATAGCTTCGGAGAGTTAAAATTATAAAGTCAATCATAGAATTGTTACGGTTGGAAGAGACCTCAAAGATCATCAAGTCCGACCTTCTACCCAACGCCACCATGCCCACTAAACCCACTAACCATGTCTCGAAGCGCCACATCAAAAAGTTTCTTGAACACCTCCAGGGATGGTGAGTCCGCCACCTCTCTGGGGAGCCCGTTCCAATGCCTAATGACTCTTACAGTGAAGAAGTTCTTCCAAATATCCAACCTGAACCTCTCCTGGCGCAACTTGACGCCGTTTCCTCTTGTCCTATCACTGGTTACCAGGGAGAAGAGACCAACCCCCACCTCGCTACAACCTCCTTTCAGGTAGTTGTAGAGGGCGATCAGGTCTCCCCTCAGCCTCCTCTTCTCCAGGCTGAACAACCCCAGCTCCCTCAGCCGCTCCTCATAAGACTTGTTCTCCAGACTCTTGACCAGCTTTGTTGTTCTTTGTTGGGCACGCTCCAGCACCTCAAGGTCTTTGTTGTAGTGAGGGGCCCAAAACTGGACACAGTATTCGAGGTGCGGCCTCACCAGCGCTGAGTACAAAGGGATGATCACTTCTCTAGTCCTTCTGGCCACGCTGCTTCTGATACACGCCAGGATGCTGTTGGCCTTCTTGGCTACCTGGGCACACTGCCTTCTTGGCCACCTGAGCACACTGCCGGCTCATGTTCAGCCGGCTGTCGACCAGCACCCCCAGGTCTTTCTCTGCCGGGCAGCTTTCCAGCCACTCATCCCCAAGCCTGTAGCATTGCACAGGGTTGTTGTGACCCAAGTGCAGGACCCAGCACTTAGCTTTGTTGAACCTCGTACAGTTGGCCTCGGCCCATCGATCCAGCCTGTCCAGATCCCTCTGTAGAGCCTTCCTACCCTCCAGCAGATCAACACTCCCACCCAGCTTGGTGTCATCTGCAAACTGACTGAGGGTGCACTCAATCCCCTCGTCCATATCATCAATGTTAAACATATGTTTAACCATATCATCGTGTTAAACAGTACTGACCCCAACACTGAGCCCTGGGGAACATCACTGGTGACTGGCTGCTAACTGGATTTAACTTCATTCACCACCACTCTCTGGGCTCAGCCAGCCAGCCAGCCAGATTTTCACCCAGTGAAGGGTATGCCTGTCCAAGCCATGAGCTGCCATCTTCTCCAGGAGAATGCCGTGGGAGACAGTGTCAAAGGCCTTACTAACGTCCAGTTAGACCGCATCCACAGCCTTTCCCTCATCCACCAGCAGGTCACCTGGTCATAGAAGGAGATCAGGTTGGTCAAGCAGGACTTCCCTTTCATGAATCCATGCTGGCTGGACCTGATCCCCTGATTGTCCTGCAGACATGTTGGATATCCAGAGCCCTTTTCAACAGGTATTAAAAGCTGATCTTGCTAGTGACTTTTTAATTATTTTGGGAAAATGTATTGAATTTTAGCAGGAAAAAAGTGTACTCATGGTGTTTGGGTATTCCACATATGAGCGAATTCAAAATCTTCTTTCAAAGCCTGACAGTCAAAGTAGTAGATTTGCATTTTAAGTCTCGTTAGTGGACTGAAAAGCAAGTAATTTTAAATCCAAATAGTTGCAGAGTGCATTAGTAACAATGCAGTGATTGAGGAGAGGAATCAGCAGTAAATAAGCATGCCAGTTAGAATAGGACTGGACATACCACTCGAAAGTCCAGAAGAGTTTTGAAGAGCAAGACCCCATCTGCCACTGAAACGTGAAGCTGTCTGGTTTGTAGCTCAAGAAGAATGTGCTATATCATTATCAGTGAATTAGTGTTTGCATGATATAAACTGTGCTTGATCACTTTTAGTTTTCTTTATTTGTGAGTGAAAAATCTTTTAAACCATGAGAAGACCTTAATTACCGTAACTAAATATTAGTAGCATAAACCACTTCTTACTTGGGAAAAATATTTCATGTTTGGATCTCTTGAAACGAAAATTCTAATAGGGTTTTCCTGGTTATTGGACATTTTTTAATTTATAAAGAATTACTTAGATTTCATAACCATACAGCTGCTTCCCGTTTTGAATAATCAGACATTTTAAAAAAGAAAAATCTGACCTATTTAATTACATTTTTATATTCTTTATTGTGCACTGTGGTTCTTAGAGACATTCTAAGTGCACTACTGAAAGAAATTTTCAGAAATCCCACATGTATTTCCCAAAGGCCCATTCACTTTATTCCACTGCATTAGGTCATTCGAAAATAAAATATTCTGTCCACAGTATTTACAAATAAGTTATTCAAGATAAACGTACTCAGCTGTGCTGAACTGGATGCAGACAGGCAGAAGCTGATACGGGGAGGAAATAAAGCAGTCTTGCCAGTCGTATTACAAGGTCCATTTTTTGGTTTGTGCAGGTTACAGCTGCACAGCTGAGCCAGGCAACTGACTTTTCTGCCTGTGGAATTGCAGAATATTTAGTTCCTTCCACCTGACTGAAGAATGCTGCATATGTTACCTGAAAGAGCAAATATCTCTTTCACCTGCATGCACTTCTCTAGAGTCAATGAGATTGCCATGAATTTGATTTTTTTAATTTTATGATTCTGTGATTGTTTTATCTTCAAGATAATCCCGCATTTTCTGTATCCCCAGGAAAATACCAGCAGTTATATAGAAAGTTAGGTCCTAATTCCATGCAATCAAAAAGGATCACAAGTGTTTATTGCAGGTAGACCAGTTGCGAACACTGTATCATTAGAAGATTCTAAATTGTTAATGATTTCTCATCTGGAAAAAACCTCCTTTCTTCTCAACTGCCTCCTACCTAAATCCCCATTGCCTGTACTCAGTACATAAATAGGGATTAGTATTTAAATGCAGCGAACACATGTGGGCTCAGATTTTGGACGTTAGCTTGGAGGAGGTGGAACCAGTGTTCCCGTGTGGA
>NW_009594210.1:42837-43555 GCF_000690535.1 Cariama cristata | reverse complement strand
TCAGCAGGATCCTGGCCTGGCCAGCAGTTCTCTGATGGGCTTGTAGCAGGATTAAGGTCCAGCTGCAAATCCTGCAGAAAAAATGTGAAATCTTTTGCTTTAACATAATTTGTGGTCATGTGAGGACCTTCCTTCTAACTTGGGAGGTCCTGCTGATTAGAAATAGGACAACTGCATTATAAGAAGTAGTGTTTTTCTGAGAGGGGTTGGTTTTTTTCTGTGTCCACATATTAATTTGAAATTGCTTGTATTTCCTGTGTGAAGAGTTGTTTGTAAATAGTCAGATTTAAATTAGAATTTTTAATGTGTCCCCTAGAATAGAGAATTACTTGATCATCACTTGACCAAAAGATTGTTACTACTGTGAGTTTAAACGTGCATGCTGTCTTATTTTCATAGGGATTTGTTGTAAATTCTACATCTTCTTCCTTCCCTGTCATCCTACTAGTGCATGTAATTGTGTTTTTATATTTTGCGTCTCTTTTTACCCTCCTCATGCTGAAGTATTTCAGCTGCTGCTGTGTCAGGCTTGTGACTTGTAATGTTTATTAATACTGAATCACTGTTGAAAAAAGTTGATGCTTCTGAGAAGCTTCATGATGAAGCATGGTGTTTTATTTCAGATCTCACCCGTCCTGCATATTGGATATATTTTCAGATGTTGTGCAGTTACCGAGCTGACGGTTATGGAACCTTGCCAGGGACCCCGTTTCAGCAG
>NW_009594210.1:38266-42825 GCF_000690535.1 Cariama cristata | reverse complement strand
CAGCAGGACATGTTTGAGCAGAAACAGTTTGCCGAACTTTATACACTTAAACTCCTGCCAAGGCAAACTCTTAGCCACTTGAGTTGGTTATAAATACCCAGTGGCAGTGGTTGGAAGTAGCCCACAGTGCATTTTATATTCTGAGCTGAACGTGAATGTCTTTGTGGCTATATAGAGTAGTAAATAATTGAGTTTGATTAGGGAGAGGGACCTCATTATCCCCCCACCTGTGCCCAGCTGGTAGGGGAGGGTCGAAATGAAGCCATTAGCTGTCTCTCTTACTGGCATCTCAAAGAGCTCAAATACATCTGTGTCTTATTTTCTTTTCTGGCACAATCAGTCGAGCAAGCTAAGCAGGCATGACCGAATTTGGCAAGTTCCAAGGACTCTGGCAAAGTTACACAAGGAGAAGAGGGAGGGCAGTCATTCTGGCTTCTAACTGCCCATTAGTCTAGCGAGTTGTGTTTTTGGAAAATGTCTGTTGTGGAAAGCAGTACTTTGTCCAATGTCAAACACAGCATTCGCAACAGCCCTCTTTGATGTTGTGTATGATTTGTCAGGAGGAGTCAAACAAAGCACTGCATTCATGGAAATGCTGGCTTCTTGGGATGATGAAGTAATACCTGAAAGACTCTGAACGAAGGTAGCTTAAAATAAATCTGTACTATCATTAGGGCTTTTTCCCTTGGAAATTTTATTATCACAACTTGACATACTTGATCTAATGGTGGTTCTAGGAGTTGTAGCTCAGCTGCCAGTTGGCACACAGATGAAATTTGGCACACAGTTCCTCTGCTCTGTAGCACTTTTTTTTCTGTTTTGATATTATATTTAAATTGCTTGACTATTATACATGTATTTTTCAGTAGCAGCACCTCTGCTCTACCTGATAGATTAAGGTTTGAAACATTTTTAAAATATCAGGCTCTCATCGCACATTTACAAATTCAATTCCAAGCTTCAAAATGTGTTTTTTACTTAGATTACAGAAGCACTCCCCAAAAGGCTGTTTACCAGTTTTTACATGGGTGTAGGTAATGTACAAAGTACATTTTAGAATATTCATAAAATGCAAATTTAAGAAAGTTAATGTAGGTGGCAAAGTTAAGAAGGTAGGCTCCCAGGATAGTGAATAGGGAGGGGTAGGACCCCAAGAAAGGAGTTGGAGCAGGAAGCTGACTTATTAGATGTCTAGCTTATAATAGTGTCAAAATATAGCCAATTAGATTCAAGAGCGCACAGTTATCCAAGGCTAACCTGAGATGCACAGAAACAAGATCATTTAGGCTTAGAATAAAAATTGTGGCTGGCGTAGTTATTCTGGTTCATATCACTGCGCACTTTATCTTAAAAATTACCCAGTTTAAGTTAAGCACATTGCGTCAACTGGGATTTTTAGTCTTAACTTTGATTTTGTGCTGATCGAGTGAAAATCGTTATTAGTCATTCACAGTCACTTTCAACCATGCCAGTCATTTTTACAGTGAGCTTTTTTCAGCCATGCCAACCATTTTTACGGTGAGCTTTAAGTGCTATAAATTCCACTCAGTGTTTAAAAAAAAAAAAAGTAAAATAAAAAAAAATGCTCCGGATTGGAAAGGCAGCTTTTGGAA
Source organism: Cariama cristata (assembly GCF_000690535.1). Taxonomy (NCBI): domain Eukaryota; kingdom Metazoa; phylum Chordata; class Aves; order Cariamiformes; family Cariamidae; genus Cariama; species Cariama cristata. The sequence goes on along the minus strand of NW_009594210.1, from coordinate 41,212 downwards.
AAGTTTGTTTCTCGTTCAGAACAGAAGCTTTTTGTCCTTGAAGTGTTGGGTTTTTATTTTGCAAAACAAACCAAGCCCATGGAGAGGATACTGCCTGTTTCCATGCCGGCTCTGAGCACCTTCCCTCCCAGGCAATAGCCCGGCGTCAGCCCGCCGAAGCTCTTGGCTCTTCCGTTGTTTTCTTTTTCCCTTTCTGAACCTTGCCACCCTGGCTCCAGCGCTGAGGCTGTAAAAGAAGATGGAAAGCCAAGTTACCGCAGAATGATCACTATCATTAACATTCACGGGTGGTTCACTTATCATTCCTGACTGCACAGACATGGCAGCCGTTATGAAACGTCCACAGGGGTAGCACGATGATACATATTACATTGTGCCACAATGGATTTATGTATTCTGTAACAAAAGAAAAGTGTAATGAAAAAATACAGAAGGTAATCCTTTATTCCTCCACTGCACAATTTATCAGTAATGCCTGTGGATGATAAGTGCCAGGGATTTCCTTTGCTTGATTTAACCTTGTCACCCAGGTATGTTTTTGCAAAATGACAGAAAATACAAGCTAAGGAATTTCATTGGCTTCCAATTTGTAAGCAGCAGTTTTAATTGATTGAATAGCATCTGCTTGTCTGTCCCGTTTTCTAGTGTGTTGACTTAAAATAAAGGTATCACACGTTAGCAGGGTAAGCTAAAACATGTAATTTATAATCATAATTAAGGATATGCTGGAATTAGGTTGAGTGAGGACAGTTCATGCACATTATCAATGCGGAGCATAACCGGGAAGCTGGCAAGGTGAGGCGAGGTGTGTATTTCTTTCTTCCAGAAGAACCTCACAGTGCTATTTTCACATCAAGGTGGATTGCGGTAGATTGATGATGTTTTAGGCGATCCAGTGCGGAGGGTGGCTCCAGGACTCCCTGCCTGTTTGACGGCGCAGGGCTTCTCCTCCTCTGCGGTGCAGGAAATGTGCTCTGACACGCTGGCCTGACCCCAGGATGACGGCAGAATCTCTTTGGTCTGGGCTTAAATCTGCTCTTGGCTCAGATTTGTGGGTTTACTGAGTGCTAAAATGTCAGTATGGAGGTTCTGTGGTGTATTGTTAGAGAAAAACAGCGCTGCAGCCTTAGTGAGCTGGAGCGGAGGAAGGGGAGAACCGTGCGTCTGAGCTGGGATGGGCGTTTCAGACCCTTGGGCTCTGTTCCAGAGCAAATATCCAAAAGTTTACAAATGCGGGGTGCGCTTCACATTTCGCTGCTCTTGCCAAAGACTTGCTCACTGGATAGCACACTAAATATAGTAAAACAGAGAGGTTTTTCTTATTTTACTTTGATCAGTAAAATAAACTTTTAAAGATTGTTCTGGGATGAGATCCAGCTTCTGAGGCAAAGAATGGCTGTGGCTTAGGCATGAGTTAGTAATAGAGTGTCAGGAAAATTAGTCTGACAGTTCTCAGGCCAGCTGCTCAATAGAAAGAATCAACCAAGTTGGGATGGCCTGAAACATGAGCGGGATCAACAGCAGGATGTGCTCTTTAGCGGCTGAAGTGTCAAGAATCGAAAGACAGTCTTCCATTTTCAGGAGGTTCCAGATACGTGTTGGCGTGAATAGCCCCGAGCTGGGTCAGCCATGGTCGGTTGCTGTCGTTTGCTTTGCACCCACTGGGAAGCGGGGCTGATCCGTGGTGTAGGCTGCAAGCCCTGCTTTGTTTGTGGGAAAACACGTTTGAAAAACGTTTTGTACTAAAGGAAAAAAAATAAACTTGTGACTCCGGTCGCTTTGACCGTAAAAGGTTTTGGAAGACTCTCTTCACCTTTGCTGGTTGGTTTTTGTTTTTTTTTTTGCACTGTTTTAATTTATTCTCCTGTATTTTGGTTGCAGTTCTCTGGAAACCTCCTTTCAGTATTGCAGAGCATTCTATGAATTGCCTGAAGACACCAGATGTCTTTTGAATCAGTGTTCTAATGGTTGGGTCCAGTGTGCAAGGCTTTTCTTGTAGCGCTTCATTGACAAACATCGTGTCATTTAAATAAAAGTGCAAAGGTAGTTTTCTTTTTGTAATTATAGTATAATTGCATAAGAGGTTTTTCACTTTAAAAAAATCCACTAAATCTAGCTCAGCAGGTCAGTTCAGACTAGAGCTGTAATGACTTTGGGCAGTGAGGTGGATGACCAGGAACCTGCTGGGCAAAGGCACAATGTTGTGCGGTGTTCCTGCACGTTGCAGGGTTCTGTAGCAGCTTAAGGGAAGATTTGCTCATCGGTAAAGAGTTTAGGAGGGTCTCTGCTCACTGTATGGCGTGAGTCAAGACCCCTGAATCCTTGGGCTGTACTGAGGATGGCAATCTCACCACTGCAGACATGGATGGTACTCCCTCATGTGGAGCAGCAGGCTCAGTTCTGCTCGTTCTGTATTAAACACATGGCAGAAATAGAGAGGGAAACAGTAGATATGTGAAAAGATTGGGAATATTTGGTTTGAAGATGAGTAAGATAGAGTTATAAATAATAAATGGTCTGGAGAACATAAATTTGGGGCTTTTAGGCAGTTTCATTTGCCAGGAACAAAGGGAATTGAGAATGAATTCAGATGAGACTAACCCACAACTGATGAGAAGGGAATGCCGTTTTACACCAGTGACTTGTGGGACTGTCTGCCGAGGGGAGAGGAGCCCGGGGCTGAGCTGCCCGAGGAGCCAGGGGATGCTCTGAAAACAGACCCATCCGATACGTTACTTACAGCGTGGCAGGCATTTTTATTTTTTGTAACGCATAAATGACCGCCCGTGGTGGATTTCTTGACCGTCTCTTCAGCCTTTGACAGCCATTCTTGGCAGATGATGTTTTGTTGAAAAGCTTAACCGGGGTAAATAAGGTAGCTCTGTGCTGTGAGGGGGGTAAAAGGGGACAGCGTGTGCTGGCTGTTCTGATAGCTGCAGGAAGAGC
>NW_009594210.1:25136-38238 GCF_000690535.1 Cariama cristata | reverse complement strand
GGGCCCAGGTGGGGAGGTCACTGGCCACCGCGGCTGCGCTGCAGCCAGTGACCAGGAGTAAGTGTTAATGTGCGGTGAGGGCTTGAAGATGTCAGTTATTCACCTAGGCTGTGTCACAGCTAGGGATGTGGGCTAGGGATGCCACATCTGAAGTGATCTGAACTTAAACTTGCGTTCCCAGCGTTTATGTCTTCAAGTGACATGTAATATGGTCTTGTTTTTAATGATGTAATTGTGTTGCTTGGATTGCTTTTGACTGCCAGTTGCTTTTAAAAATATTCCAGCTGTGATATTCATAGAGAGCTCTACTCCCTGATTAAAATTCCTAGTTGCCAGATACAAAGCTCCTCCTCCTGTCTAAATAGCTTTGCAAAACAGTTTTTTTCCACGCAGTGCAAATCGCTCCCTGCGGGTGCCCAGCAGCTCTGAAATTTCCGTGCTAACTGTCTGCAGTGACATCTACTGACACCAGCAGAGATTGACTGCAAGGTCTAAGGGGCAAAATTTACTGATCTATTAATCCAGTATCTCTTCTATTATATTGTCATCTTCTCTGCTTCCCTGGTGATGCCACTTTCAATATTTGGCTGGCGGTAGCTTCCGTAACCATCCCCGTGCTGTTCGCAGTGTATCCCCCAGGTGTGGTCTCTCCTGCGGGCAATGGCCAGGACAAGCACCCTGCTGTCGTACACCTTTCCGTGAGATTTTGTGCCTGATGTTCACAAAAACGTGTCCAAAGAAAGCACATTGCTTATGTTTGAAACAATGCTGTACATTAATAGTGCTGAAAAGCTGCTCTTATGCCTCTGAGTGTTGTTCTTCCACTTCTCCTTAATGATTTGTTACGTTTACCATCAGGACATGTACGAAAATGACATTGCAAACTGTTTCTCTGCTATGCACTGTGAAACGCCTAGCAGATACTTAATAATGAGCAGTTGAGGAGCTCCGCAGGTACATTTGCTCATTTTTCGTTTTTAATGGTGAACGCAAATTGATCAAAAATAAAGATAAATTAGGAAAATCCTTACGCACCTTGAATCTCAATCCATTTTCTCCATTTTTTTCTCTGCCTTTCTAAGGGAGTTTGCTCAGTTTCTCCTTTTAACTCCCTGTTATAGCACAACTTGGTTAATTGTTGTGCCTCACAAGTCCTTTGCTTGAAACTAATGGAAATTGCAGTGAGCTGCCTGATGATGATGATTTTGTAAAAATGCATGTGCATCTGTCTTGCAGAAATGCTGCTCATGGATTCTCACTTATTCAGGTGGACAGTATGAAGGTCACCATGAAGGATATCTTACAAAAAGCCTTAAAGAGAAGGAAGGGATCACAGAGAGGCTCAGGTGGGTTATTTATCGTATTTTCTAGAGGGTAGGGTGTTTTTCCATGAGCATATTTTGTATCTCTTTTTAACTGTTGTGAAGGATGCTCAGTTTTTTTCGTTGGGTATTGTGATTTTCAGCACCACTCAGAAGCAGTTCTGTGCACAGGTTTGTGTTCTGGATACTGGCAAAAAGCAGACAGCGGAGGAGCTGCATAATGTTTGCTGCAGAGCAGTATATCCATTACTGCAAATATTTATTTATGATAACAAAGCCATTTGCATTCAAGTCCAGCTAGTGGTAATTTGAGATGATAGGTGGAAGTACAGTAAGACCAGTCCTTGATAGAATTTGTATACTTCTAATTTATGTAAGAAAATGATGCTTAGTGTGATTTTAAATAATTTAAAGGATTCATCGTTACTTGTAGAGAAAAAGAAAAATTTACTTTCTGCAATGTTGCCAAAGTAGTACTGTTATAGTTAAGTCGTATAAAGATTTAAAAAAAAGAAAATGTACAGTACTTGCATTTATATTTTAGAGCAACGGTTTTCCAGGGTGTAAATGTCCATTCACATATATGTTGTTATATATATTTCAAAAGTATAAGGCTAAGAGATCTTTCCAGCAACAAGAAATAATTACTGTGAGAAATTGCACTGAGTCTTGTCACACAACAAAGGAACTTTAATATAAACCTATCTATATACTAGGTAAAGATAAGGATCTTGTCTTTGTAAATGAATGAAACCTCCTTATATACCCTTAGTTTTAACTATGGGAAAAGAAAATAAACCCTGTTCTCTTTAGAAAAAGTAGTTCAGTGCAGTTTTTAAACGAGTGTATAATCTGTCATGGATTTAATTAGCTATCTTCAGATGAGAGCTGAAGTTTTAATAAAAGTTAGAAGAGATAACACAGTGAAGGACACGGATGAGCTGTCTCAAGGCCATATTCCAAGGGAACGATAAGAGCTGTAAAAAATGGCAGAGGAGAGCAATTGAATGAAGCAATGAAAATCTGATTCTCGTAAAAAAAAAAAAAAAAAAAGGGGGGGGGGGGGGGGGGAGGGAGGAGAGAGAGAGATGCTGGTGTAGGGGTGGTTGTAGATGAGACCCGCCAGCGTCTGCAGCAATTTGGCCGCTGGCCAGGAGTCATTGTTCACCCTCGGCTGTGGCGGCTCAGTCCAGATGTGCCAACTGCACGTTCCGGCTTTTGCCAGCTGACTGCACCGTTTGATAACCAGCTCTCTGGATGCCCATCACTGGCCGCAGAGATAGAATTAAATGATGATGATCTTCCCACAAGTTGGGAGAGGAAACAATGCATATAAATCTTGATTTCATCTCAGCGTGAGAAGTCTTTATCCATCATCACTCATAATGAACAAGTCGTTAGCTGCGATGAATGGTGTTCTGTTTTTTTCAAACACCTCTTTTGTTCACTTTTTGGGTGACTTTTATTTATTTCCTGGGGTCAGATTTCTCTTCCCTGAAGGGAGGTGGCTAAAGGATACACTTAGCTCGGTCTTTAAACTACTTTCCTCCTCCGTGTAATGGATGTTTTACTCTTTGTCCATTTGAAATGTGTTTTTCCTTTTATTTTGTTACTTTTGCTCAGTAGTTTAGAAATGGAATGGACCTGTCATTTATTCCTTCAGCTAATACATTCATTTCTACTGTCTTGGCACTCCTGCTCACAAGCCTTTGTAGTAACAGGGTATATAAGGATGTACGTTTCATTTGGGGTTTTTTTAATTATGTAAGAAATCATTTAAATTTACTTTTTATAAATTATCCATGTGACAGCTCACTTCTTTCAGATATGACCATCATCCCTGCTGTGGATATAACCACAGTAGAAGTCACGACTGAAAACCTTCTGGTTACTTATAGGTATATTTACTTTTGAACGTGTGATTGGATTTCTTGAAATAGTCGGTGTTGCTTGCAGATTTCAGTTTAAGCTTGTGCATAGATACATCCAGAATTAGGACCTGCAGTTGTAAGCTTCATGAATTGGAGTCACTGTGGGAAGAATGATCATTTTTAGATTTCTGCTTGAATTCCCATATTACTGAATTTCATAAATGAAATATTCTTTTTTTTGTTTTATTTTTTAAATGTTGGTGAGCACTCATAATGCCTTATTGAAATTGTGTGAAATTCACCCCTTCACATGGGTGAAGGGACTTCTCAGATTAGGTATTTATGTATTAAATTGGTAAACCATTAATTAAACTTTTTTACTAAAATTATCTTCCCTTATCCAAAACTTCACTTATTCCCAGTTACTTGCTGTACCAAAGCTGCAGTTCAGCAGTCAGCAGACTTTGGGGGGTAGGGGGGTTTGGAGGGTCTTGCCTGTCATCTTTAGAACAGCAGAGATTGCAGCTGTCTGCACAGAGGGATCCTCCTGCTTCGCTGCCCTCTGGATCCAAAAGGAGCCTCCCAGTCCCCTTCTGCTGCCGTGAGCAGAGCTGGGTGGGAATGCTGCCCGGGCTAAAGGATGCGTAAAACTCAGGATGCCACTGCAGTGGGCACGGAGAGACTGGAGCAGGACTAGAAAAAAGATTTTGTCATCATTCTTCATCTACCAGCAGATTCTTCATGTTTGGAGTGGATGTGCCTCTTACTTTCATTGGGAGATGCACGGATAAATGGAATTTAAGATCAGACTATTAGCACAGTACGGTCCTGTGCCATTGGAGTTCAAGTCATTATTAAGCAGTGGATTAGGGTGTCAAGGTTCTGAATAAAAGATAAGACATAATTTAGGAAAAGCATTTCCTCAGCAATGCTTCCTTTTAAGTTGATTGTTCTGATTTTTAAAAAGTACTAACCAAATATAGACTTAACATGTTTATTTAAAGCGTTTGTAATAGTTTGATAAAACTGAAATACCTATGAACTTTTCTGCACGTTTTCAGTGTGCCTCCAGACCAGTCTTCACAGGACAAATGAATTTATTATGTTTACAGCTTATGCTGTTTTCAAGTATTTGTATAAGAAACTGCTTTTTGACCTAATTTCACCACTGACTTAGGTGACCTTTTTCAGATTGGTCTTATGTTTGTAGGAAAGTGCAAACCTAGGTTGGCTCTTTTGGGTGAGGAAGAAATTGGAAAATTTCTGTTGTCTAGTCAGGAAGGATATGTTCCAACATGACCAGGGCTAAAATACTAGACTAGTTTTCTCCAATTATTTTATTCAGCCAGTAGTCTGCAGCTTACAAGTAGGTTTTTCCACAAGCAATTGAGTCGCAAGTTCCTGAAAATCCATACACCTGGGTCACCTCTGAGAGTTGATGACCTTCTGCGCTTCTCTATTGTTGACTTTTGAACAGAAGTGCTATGACCATTCGTGCAGCTACCAACCCTGGCTTGCCTCCTGGAGCACAAAGCTGGTGATGACACACAAAGTTTCTCTTGACAAAGGGTCGCACAGAGCCCAGGCTTCCACACGTTCTGTTCAGCACGTGCACCAGCATTCAAGTAGCTGTAGGGTGAACTCCATCTGTAAAAAATACTGATGTGTTTATTTCAGAATCCCTTTTGTTGAAAAGACTAAAGCTGAATGAAGACTCTTGGCTGCAATTTAACTTCAAGCCAAAGATTATTTGTTGTGGGAAGATACAGGTCAGTAGAAGGAGATAGAAGTGGGGTACGACCTTTGTGTCATAGAAAGCAACATAAAAAAATGGAAGCAATATTCTGATTGTGCCTAGCTCTACTTAGATATTATGTTAGATAAAATTATTACAAACTATCCAAACTATTTCATATTCCTTGCATTTTTCCTTTCTTAATTTCACAAGGCTTTTGCCTTAGACGTATGAACTCTGACCGTTTTGAAATAGTAATTTTTAAGTCAATCAACAGGAAATATTTATCTGTGATTAATGCAGGTGATAAAATAACCTGTATGTGTTATAGCTGAGAGAACTGCAGCCCTTAGGTCATTTCATAGAGGACATGGTTGTACCGAAGCAGTGCTTTGGGAGCCCAGTGACCTGTCCCACGGCAGGCAGCAGCAGGGGATCAGTGGGAATACTGTGTCATCTCTTGCCACGTGCCCAAATAACCAACTGGAAGAAGTACATGGGAATGGCTGCAAGTTAGGGAGAAGCCTGTAACAACCAGTCAGTGCTACATACTGGAGAAGATAAATCTGCAGAGGAAATTGTTGAGGCAGATGTTTAATTAGTTGGAATCAGGCTGGATAAATCAGGATAGGAACTGTCTACGCAGATATGCTGGTGTGCCTTCCTTTTCTCTGGGTTGGTTTCATTGTCTTTAAAAACTAACTGTTCTTTTTGCTTAGGAAAGAAGCAGCAAAAACCAGTCATATAACCTCTCCGTTACTGTAATGGATTCCCTTGTGTACACTCATAAAATAGAAAATGTAATTGATGTTTTCTTATGGTAATGAAAAATAACTAAGTAGAAGACTTTATCATCAATTTGTTTAACCTATTGCATGCTCAGCAGCATGTATTGCGCATGCATATTTTACGTGAGAGCTGGAAATAAAACACTCTTGGTTGTGGAATGAGCTCCCAGAGGAGACTGGTCTAATCCAGCGATGGACCACCTTGAGGGAGGCTCGGTGACATCTCTCATGCAAGTGAGTTTTCTCCAAATGACTAGGACAGGAGAAAAAGTGACTAAGGATGGGGTGATGTCCTAACCACGGCCGGCCACAGCGGTGAGGAGAGAAAAGCTGAAAGCTCCCTTCAGTGCTGCAGGGACCTTGCTATGCACATGACATTGGCCTGGGCAGTGCTGAGATGCTGGGATAAAGGCCCTGTGGAGAGCACCAATATCCATAGATAGTTTAAGGATTGCTTTGTATAAATTTGCCGTGTCTAGATCTCTTTGAGAATGTTACTGAACATTGTGAACACTCTGGCAGTTGATGGTTTAAATATAAAATTGGTCTGCAATGTGGCAGATCTACAGAAAGGGAATCATATGCTTGAAATCATGAACATAGGAACTTCTCGTTCTTCCTGAATTTATCAGTGAAAATGTCAGATATGGTGCTGTCTGGTTTTTGGACAGATGTTATAATGGAGTCTTGAAAAGCCTTTTTAGGTGAGATTTGGGTGTTTTAGTGCTTTAGTGCTTGGTGTAATTCTGCTCCTTAGAAATCAGTGAGTCTTAATATTAACTTCTAAAAAAGGTAGATATTAGGCATGCTTTTAAAATCCCACCCTCATGCTTTGCAGAGAAAGTTTTGTAGGTCGTGCAGCTCATGTTTCGTAACTGTAAAATACCATTATCAATATAACTTGCTTTCCTGTACTGTTAAATGATTTTCCTACACAATCAATCTGATGTGTATTTCTGCTGGTCTTACTTTTACCAATACTTATGCGTTACCCAGTTAGCCTAGGAATTTAGATTATGGTAGACGTACATTTTAAATCTTGCTTTTTAGAAAGGCTCTCAGTTGGACTGAGGAAAGCAGTTTTTCCAAGATTAAACGCAGAGGCCCTTATGTTCAGATACCACAGCACAGCTAAGACTGGGTCTGACAGCATCCCACAACGTGCAGTAGGCTAGTAGATCTTATCGAGCTTTTTTTATCTGCACTAAAGCTTGCATTCAGTATTTTCTATAAAATATGTTTGCATGGCTCACAATTTTAAGAACATAAGAAAGATGATGACTTCATTCTTGGTACTTTGTGTATCTTGATGCCATGGTGATTCTCAAATTAAATATGTGCAGGAACTATATGTACACTTGAAAGTTATCTTCTTCGCCTTTGAGCTGCCTTGTTCCTTTTGCTCTTCAACAAATATATTCTCTGGGATACCAGTTGCCTTTTCCTCCACAGCTTGAGTGAATGGACTATAAATACTAATGTAAAGTAAATAAGAATGCAGAGAGAATGTGTACAGAGGCTTTGTTTTCAAACAAATTAAGCATTGATGTCAGTAGATAAAAACCGAATGTTCTTAGAAGGAGATGAGTAGCAAAACTAAACAATGTAAAATGCTGAAATGTTAGAATAATCCTGCCTGTTTCTGGTCCATGTCAGCCTCTCTTCATTTGAAATTTCTTGTGAACCGAGAAGCCTTGTCTGATTAATCTTGTCTGATTTTAAGTAGAAATTCTTTGCAGGGTGAACATACTACTGATTATTATTTAATAGCTGCTTCAAACTGCAAACATCCCTGAACCAGAAATGCTCAGTCCTTTTAAGAACAAAATGCTATGCAAGTTTAATTGTTATAAACAATACCTTCTGCCAACATTTCGCAGACATGACCTGTATTTTCCATAGGTTAGAGTGAGAGTTATTAACTTACCATTCTGTTCAGTTTGGAGAAAGACGAATACTTTTTCTATAAATGAAAACAGCTGCTTTATAATAACATTCAAGTCCCTAACAGCTGTCAACTAGTGCCTTTTTTTTTACACTCTTTAAAATGTGTAAAATGACCGAAAATAGTCTAAAATAATCTTACTAGTCTGGATCAGTGTATTATCTCGCTGCCACAGGAAGCCGAATGATAAGGAAAGAGAAAAATTCAAGAAACAGAGATGGGACATAAAAATAAAAGTCTCCATATCATATTTTGGTCTCTACAACAGAATCAAAGGAATTATAGCTGCAAAGGCCAGTTAAAATAATATATTCCATCACCAGGTAACTCAGAGCACAACCTATTACAAAGTCATGTTTTACAATGTTTTATTATTCCTGTATTTCAGATTTGTTCACATAAAGCTGTTAAGTTATCCTTCAGAACTTGGAGAACAGAAGCTCAAAATAAAGGAGTGCTGCATGAGGCTCATCTTCCATTCGGAAAGCAACTAGGGAAAAGAGATCTGAGTTTTCCTTGAATATTCACTTTCTAAGATATCAGTCTCAGCACCACTTTTAATGTCAAATTTCTTGTCCTAAACACGCTTCTGAAACTGTTTATAAACACATTTTATTCAAAACTTACACAGGACATAAGCAAAAATGGCAATGCAAAGATACTATTTGTGTGAAAAACCACTTATTACCAAGCACCCCACCAGTCCCAAGGGAAATCGTGCGGATGCCGTAAGGCTGAAGGTTTTTATTTAAACCTGTCCCATGATTTCCCATTCCTGGAGTATCTCAGCAGTTATATTTGTAAATACTTGGTCTTGATGCTGTGGTGCCGTATTTGATTTGCCTTGCTCCTTCCTTCTGCAGACACTAAGGAGAGCTGGTATTCCCAAAGTGCTGGGAAGGGGCACGCCGGCTCTGTGTCCCTGTGGCGGAGAGAGGGAGGAGAGCGGGTCGGGGCGGCAGCACTGGGGATGCGGTGGTGGCTGTGGGCAGGGGAGCCTGGCAGGGAAAAGGCAGGACAGGAGCCATTTGTAACACAAATTGACTCCCTCTGTGGAGCAGGTCGTCTTCAGTTGTGAAGGCAAATATATTTCTGTGGGGTCCTCAGCAAATCTGGTATCTAGAGCGAGGGCCCGGGATCTCTGTTGCCTGTGCAGAGTGATTCTCCTGAAACTACGCCTTAGACTTCGAACACAGAATCTGCTTCCTATCATGTACACGTCACCATTTTAATTTCTGAAGTGCTGAAAATTAGGTCTTTAAAGAAATGTAACACTGTGACTTTAAAAATATCCCTAATAATCCCCGAAACAGAATATAAGTCTTAGAAGTTCCTAAATAGATAGAACTCCCTGGACTCTTACGTGTTGGTTGGGTTGAGATTACTGTTGGCGTTAATGAAAAATTTTCTCATTATTCTCCATCAATAAATGTTTTTCTTTCGTCAGAGCATTACGACTCTGGTGCCTGGCTGCGGGGAGTTCCTAAGGGACCTTGCTGTGAGCCTGTGCCCGTCTCCAGCAGCCCCGCAGGACCCTGTCTGGCTCCAGGCAGGGCGTCCCTGTCCCCCAGGGCACACGGAGCTGCAGCCGCCCTTTGGAGCAGGGCTGGTGGCTCTGCTTTCCGAGGGGTTGGTTGCGTGTGGCAGGAGGAAACAAAATACAGGGAGAAGTGCTAATTCTGAGCATCTTTCGGATGGTGCCTGCTCTCCCTGTTCACAGTGGGGGTTATCAGGGTGTTGGAAGACGCAGGAGAGGAGGCACTAACGGGCTGTAGGCTGCCAGGAAAGAGCCGTTAACTCCAACTCCTGCCCGCGGCAAGCCGGTGTGCTGCACGGCCAGCTGGCACCGCGGCCTTGGTGTTGGGCTGGGGCGACTGAGTAGGTCTTCGTTGGGTTTTGCTTCCTCATCCCCACCTTGTACGCAGAGGAATGGGACGAAAAGAAATGGCTGGAAAGGGGTGTGTCTATGTATTTTTACTGAGCATATATATATATGTATTTAGATATAAAAAAGAGAATTAGGAAGATGAAAGTATGTAAAACCACAGCCCTGTGATTAAAGATTAAACATTTTTAAGAGTTGAACCACAATTAGAATAAACTGTCATTAAAGTTTGATAGTGTCATTGAATGATGGTAACTGAGGAGTTTAAATTTGAAAGTAAATATGTTAGAGTAGGCGATGCATATGTTTGCTCTGACTCTTAGATGGAAGCCACAGCATCTGTGACAGTGAAAAGCCAATTAATTTGTATTTCCTTGTGTTTACGTGTGTGCTTTTCTGCTTAATGGTAGTTTTGACTTTCTTTGGCTTTTGGTCCTTTGTTTTGGATAATTACAGCATCCCTGCAGAGTCTTGTGCCTCCGGTTATGAATGGCTTTACCTGGAAATACTTCAGAAATCCCGGTTTTCCTTGCGCTAAGCTGTTTATATTGGCAGGATTTTAGTTTAAAAGAACATCAGTATTTGTAGATCCTTGGTCAAGACTCTCCTGCTTGCTGCTCCACTTTCACCAAAGAGGCAATGTGGTAAAGGCGTAAGTGAAACGTATAGCCCCAGCTGTCCCAGCTTTCTCCCCGTTCTGCCGGGCCGTGCCAGGAGCGGTGCGGTGCTGGCTGCCTGGTCCTGTGCCTGCTACCCAGAGGGGCTCCCTTCTGCCGGGGGGCAGCTTTCCTTACCCCTCCTGCTCAGCACCCTCGGCCCCTGTGTTCCCAGGGTTGCGTGTGGGTCTGATGCTCCCCTGCTCTCTGCCGTGATGTTGAGGAAGGATTGCTTGCTTGTTATTTTTGTAGCAGATTTTCCTCAGCAGGATTGGTGGTGTGCAGGGTGAGCCCCCTTGTGCTGGAGAGGGTGTGATAGAGGCTGCTTGAAATTATTTCCTTCTGCCTACAAACTCCATCTCTGTTTTGCAGCGATCATAATTTATTTCAGCAAGCCCTTTCTCACCAGCCTGCTGATGCTGAGCAGACACTGACGTGACAGGGGGACGGGGCTGTTGGTGTACGTGGAACAGCACATCGGGAATAAAGTTTGTGAATAGTTTGTCGGAATAGAAATAGCTCGTTAGTCCAGTGTGTTTGGACTGATGGGATTCTGGACATCAGCCTGAATGATTGAGGAAAAGTTTTCATGCCTGGCCTCTGAAATGAAAGTGAAATATTGAACTGAGTCTATTTTAGAGCTGTTGGTATTGAAATCATACATTTATTGGTTCTTCTGGATTGGTAATAAAGCTGTAATTTATGTGACATTTTAAATTCTGCAGTTCAGTGTTTGGATGATAGAGACTTTTTTGTTTATTTTATCCACTCCGATTAAAGAAAATACTGCTGATACACCAGGTATGTTCATGGGGCTGTCTCCTTCCTGCTAGCTTTTTGTGAAGCCTGAAATGCACGCGTCCGGGTGGTTGTATTGCCCCTCGCTGCGATGCTATTGCGTGTACGTCCGTAACCAGGGGAAGGCACCTTTCTCACTTTATAAGCCAAGTCCGTAAGGTACGGACCTCATGTTGATCTGCATCACAAAGAACCATCGGAGCTTGGATTGCAGGCTGTTCACAGTGGTGCCCTCTTTCAAGGAGCAGATTGTGGAAGGGACTTTGGGTGTGTTAGCTGTAATGTGTACTGCCCTGCCAGTAACTCGTACAGCTGCTTGCCCTGACGTTGTCTCTTAAATTTGTGATTAAAAACAAAATCTGTATATCTGCTATAGGTTCATTACATTATAGATCAAACATGATGATTCCTTTCTTCTTTCCACTTTGTTTAGAGCTGTATATTTCTAATGGAAAAAGAATAAAAGTCTATAGTAGCAATTAAATAAAGCACTTCTGTTAATATTCTGCAAAGGCAGGTTTGTTGCTAGTTATGCTGCCTGTTTTCTGTTCTACAAAAAAGCAATACATAAATGAAGTGTTTGTTTCTTTTTAAGGGGCTTTTGGCTAAATTCTTTAATTTCACTGGCTGTCAAGGTAGTGTTAAGTAAAATGGGTTTGAACTGCTGTAGTTTTTGTGTACTGGACTAGATGTCAGAAACCTTTGCCATCACTGGAAATTCTGTCACTCTGGATTTACTATCTGTTTCCCACAGCTGAATTCTTAAGCAGTGTGATTTAACACCTTGGCTCTCCATCAGCGGGTCCTGGCATTTATTTGAATGCATTACACCACTGGTTTCCATAAACTATTTTACAATTGTTTCATATAAATGACTGTTTATTTCTACAAAAACCATCTGTATTGCTGCGGAGAGCAGCAGATAACTGTGTGTAAAATTCAGTAATGTCACAACAGTGCAAGTTAAGAAAAAACAGATTGGACTGAAAAAAAAAAGAGTCTTGTGCTTGTGCGTAATGTTAAAAGTTTGTTTTCACTATTTAAATATCTTTATTTATTAACCAGTATTTGCATTTGTAATGATAAAATCTTTATTCCACTTCAGAGGTGTTGAGGGGCTTTGGAGATTTTTAACAGATAAACAGATTTAAGATGTCCTCATAGCAGTAGGATTTGAGATGTAAACATTCTGGCTTTAGAGCTATTTCCTCTCAAACTGTTTACATATTTTCTGTTGTTTTATTGTCATTGCCAAACACACAATGGAATCCTTGCCCTTTCTGTCATGTTCTAAGAAAAATCCTACTAAAGGAGGCCTCAGACCTCTCTCTGTTCCCAGTTTCTGTGCTCTCGGCAGTGTATCGATCCCTCTCCTTCTTCAGTCCTCTTTTGTTTATAATCCTTGCCCAGTATTTGTCTCCTAGCCCAGGGTCGGTGTCCAGCGTTGAAGGGAAGCCTGGTCTTCCCCCGTGCCTCCCCAGTGGCAGACTGCGCCCGGGGGGGCCCCTGCCGGAGGCCGATGCGGTGCCGCAGTTTGCCTGCTCCCAGCCAGCACCCACATTGAGCTATTTTAATTCTTCCATATGCTGCCCATGTGCTGGCGGAGGGAAAGCTGGAATCCAGTAGTCTTACACTTAGCACGACTGATACTTTCTGACAGACTATTTGAAATGATAGAAATACATAAACCTCCTCTTTTTTATGACCTTGTAATAGCTGCAACATATTTCCGGCAAATATTTTCTATAGCAATAATAAAAAAGTGATAACAAAAAAATAAATATAAATATAGTTTAAACTCAAAAGAAATCACACTTTCAAAACCTAGGGTTGGAGCAGTGAAGCAATAAATCATGTATCCTTGTGAAAGGAGAAACTTGAAGTAGGAAAGTACCACAGACATCAGCATTAAATGTTTATCAACTGTTTTCTTTCGACTATTTTCCAGTCTTACTTCTGTACATGGACAGAGCCTGAAACATAGCTTATGTTCACTTTTGCTTATTTACTGTCTGCCTGGCATCTACCACCTTGGCTATTAGGCAGTGACTGCCTAACCGTCTTTAAATCTCTGATTTTTCATGTGTTATTTTGGAATTACA
>NW_009594210.1:0-25092 GCF_000690535.1 Cariama cristata | reverse complement strand
CCCCCATGCAGTGACACCATCTCTGGCACAAGCGCAGCCGGGAGAGGCGGGTGAGGGAGCGGGGCTGGGGCTGGGGCTGGGGCTGGCCGTGCCGAGATGTGGAAATCCTCCTACAGCACCATATAAACTTCTGCAGTTGTTTTGGGTGACAGGCCAAAATATCACATCCCTCACCTCCATGGACGTTCAGGCGGCCTCACAGCTCCTGGCATAGCATGTGCTGGCTCACCTAGGGCAGGTCTCCATCTGCTGTGTAACCAGACGAGTTTTACTCTTCTGCTGAAATACGTGGGGTGCATACCCCTTTCTGCTGCAGGCCTTGGCAGGTCTTGTGTTTGGAGGCTGAAGATGTTCTCAGACCAGAGCGTTTCTGTAGAGAGTTGTCTGAGGAGCTGTGCCAGGAGAGTAAGTTTTAACACTAATCCACGAACAGTAACAAACCACTATGAGCAGACAATAGTCAGCAAGAGATTTGGTAGAGGTCGGATATGAAGATGCTGTACTCTTAAATACGGTGTATAATGTGTTGCTTATATCTGCTGCTCTCTTGAGTGTGGATGGTGGCAAGTGTTTGTTGAAGGAGTTAAAGGAGAGACCGGTATACCTTGGCTTCCTCACCAGGCAAACTGCGAAATTGTAAAATGAAATTGTAGCAAAGAGCAGAATTAATAGATGACGTGTAGACAAATGCGGTATACTGAGGAAAAAAATCGGCATAGCTTTTGTAGAACAGGTTGTACTTCAGAAACCAGTGAGCAGTCTTTGAGGAAGTCAGAGACCATCTCAATAAGGATGATGGGTTTTATATAGTGTGCTTAGATTTCCAAAAAGATTTGACAAAGGCTCATAAAGCAATTAAGCTGTCACAGGTTGAGAAGGAGGATCCTCACACGGATTAGTAATTGATTAAAAGACAGGAAACAAAGAATAGGAATAACGGCCCTCCGTTATTAGTAACTAGGTTACTGGTGGAGTTCCAGTGGAACTGGTAGAACCTGCATTGTTCTGTTAATGTGGGGCATGGAAAAGGATGTGAATGCTGATGTGACAAAATGTGCTGCCGATACAAAAGAAGTAAGAATAGTGCAAATAAAAGCTGTCTGTGAAGCACTGCATAGGTATCTAACAATGCTGAGTGACAGGACAATAAAATGAGAGAGGGAATTCAGTGTCAATGAATGCGAAATAATATACATGGTGAAAAGCAGCCGTAACTATATGTATACAATGATGGGCTCTAATTACCTTCCATCAGTCAAGAAAAGTATCCTGGAGTCATCATGGGTGGTTCTCTGAACACTTCAGCTCAGTGCTTAGGAGCAGTCAAAAAGACAAATTGAACATCAGAAATTAGGAAAGGAGTAGAGAACAAAACCAGAAAGCATTACTATACCAGTCCGTGAATCGTGATGTGCCCACATCTTAATTGTTGTATTTTATCTCAAAAAGGATAATACAGAAGTTAAAAGATACAGAAATGGATGAGTGTGAAATGAGGAGCAGATGCTAAGGAGAGAAGATCTGTTCTAGTTTGGAAATGACATGACTGGGTACAAGAGAAGTCTCTGAAGTGCACGTGGTAGAGACGGTAAACTGGGAGGCTTTTATCACAGTTGTTCATAAGGCAAGAACTGCGTGCTCCAAAAGTGGTGGGTTGGCAGTGGCTTTTTGAGACAAAAGGGAATTCTTCTCCTCATACAGTGCAATAAATTCTGGAGGTCAATTTTACAGAAATCAGAAATTCAAAAGTGTTTTGAACAAACATGTGGACCGTAAAGGGAGGAGAAACAGCTGACAAAGAGTGTAGCTGGAGCTGGGGCTTTTGTGAGAATTATAGGAGCTCTTGAGAGGGAGGTAAAGATAAGGGATAAATAGAACGTAAGGATGTGTTTTGTTGCAGAGAAAACACTGTAAAATATAGGTTCCATTTTAAACCATTTGGGGTTTTTTGTTTGTACTGGTCTTTTTAGTTTAGGTTTGACAAACTCCAGAAACATTAAATATTGAGGTAGGTCTTTCTATAATCCTTATTTTATCCTCTTAACTAGTTTGGAGATGGAGATGGGTTTTGTTTGGGGTTTTGTTTAAAGCCTCATTCTCTTTTTAAGTGTTAGTGTTTGTTTATTGTGCAGATTCAACCCCTGACCGTGGTATTCTTCATTGCTATTGAAAGTTAATGGGGGAAAAATTGCATTCCAAACATTTGAACCTGTAGCAGCCATGGCTGAACTTAGTTGATCTCTGGTGATCGGTTCAATTTAGTTACGATTTTTAGCCATTAGGCTGGGGCTGAATGATGGTGATTTGGTTGAGGCCAAATGTCTGTAGAAAATTGGCTGTTTGATAAGAGCCCTGTTATCAGAGGGGGATACTTTCTCATTTACATTTAGATGAGTATTGATTATTTATTTACTCAGAGAAGTGAGATTCGTTCCCAATCTTATCTCTCTCGTCTCTGCTTGTCAGCAGAAAGAGAGATAGAGCTCCTGACATCAGCCCAAGATAACAGCACTTTGTAGTGAAGATAAAAGTTGGAATGGGCCTTTTTCTAGTCTTGACTGAAAGGATAAGTTTTAAAAATTAGAACTGATGGGTCATGCTTTCAAAACCCCATTCTGAAGGCTTTGCAGCTTAAATGGCAACAGAATTGGTTTGTTGTTATGTGGATGGCCACTCACCTTTTGTAAGAGCGCTGCTTAATTTGGTTATGCGGTGGGATTCTTCCTGCGGCACCTTTGTGTTGTGCCACAGGAACCCTGTGGATGTAGTATTGGGGGCTGGTTCCTTGTTTGTTTTTAATTCCTGATAAACCTTCCTCTCTTTAAAGGAGTATCTTGAAGTAAGTACGATGTATATGTGTAGGCAGAAACCATGGTGTGGATGGTTAAACGGGGATTTTAGTGGAAGGGATATGTGTTGTGGAGTGTCTGTCGAAGTCAGCCCGGTTCCTCCACAGCTGCTGGTCTGCCAGTGCGCCCGAACAAGGGTAGGAGAGAAAAATCGCTGTTGCTGGTAGTATTTGCAGCATGTGGTTTAGGCACTCGCTTCTGGATGCGGGATGCTTTACCAGTAGTGTGGCCCAAGAATGGAGAAGACCTAATGCCTCAGGCCACCAGATCTGGTGGAGAAGGGGCCCTGGCTCACAGGCCCTTCCTCGGGGCTTGGGCGGCCTGGGGGGCCCCAAACAAATCCCTGCTAGTTTTTGAACAAAAAGAGTTTGCTTGAAGGTATAGCCACTTCTTTCACCGTTTTGTGGCTCATTTCAGACCACTGACTTGTCCCCTCCTTCCTCTCCAGACCCACCAGCACTTGTTTCTCCAGCCCTGCTTGCTTTAACCCAGCAACAGTTTCTCTCTCTCCAAGTATATGTGACGAAATTACAGAACGAGAAGGGGAGTTCATATTCATTAGCTTTACCTTCTGGGTATTTTGCCTTGGTGATTTCCATTTTAACGTGCTTGCTCCCACCTTGATGGGGGAACATAACAGACATGCTGGCTCCAGCGAGCAGGGCTGTGTGAGAGCCCTGGGCTGCGGCCCCAGCCCGATGCTGCTGGATGCGGGACGTGCTTGAGCTGCGGTCCCTGCCGTCAGCGGGAGAGCTTGGCTTGGGTCACGGGCCAGGACCGTCTGTGCCAGGATTTTGAAGGTTTATTTCACAACTGCGCAGAGCATTTGCATCAGATTACAGAAAACCATAAAATCCAGCTTTGGTATTACCACTTGAAATTTTGTTGAAATTCCCAGAGCAGTATTCTGTTAGGAGACCATTAAATTACCTAATATTTCTACTACAATGACATCATTTGAGCTTGGGAGAGAAGTCTGGTGGTAAAACCCCTCCACAGAGTCAGCCTAACATTTTTTTTGTCTGTTGTGAAGTAGAGGTCATGCAAATGTGTACAGATATTTAAAATATGTTATTTAAGGGTAGATACTCTCTAAAAATTAATTTACACTTTTTTTATAAACTTCTTAGTATTTTCTGATTTAAAGGAGTTATTCGTATGGAAGGTTGCCTTGGTTTCTGATCTGTAGCTCTGTTTCATTGCTTTATTAGCAGATGGTTAACACAGTCTTGACACAAACTGGATAAAACAATTTACCTGATTATAGAATTCTCAAGTTGCTCCAGATAAAAATCATCTTTTGACATTGGCGTGGTAGTGTGGAGGGATATGATCACCGATGGCTCTCCGCAGGATGATGGGAAGCTTGTTCAACAGCCTGAGGATTGTTTCCGAGATGGGTGATGATGTTGTTCTGAGTGGATCCAGCTGATGGGATCAGATCCACACAGAGGGATGGTAAACCACTGTCAAGCTCTTGCTTGTAACCTTGTCCCCTTGTCGTTGTGTGCGTATGATTCCCTGGTAATTTTAAGGCTTGGGTAGCATTGATGCCTGTCCTTTCGCCCCATCCCAGTGTCTCAGAAGCACAGGGATGCGTCCATCTCTGTGCTGGAGAGCGCAGCGTCTGGTTCGGTGCCAGTCCCCTGCAGCAGCTCTCGCACAGCATTGCATGAATGAAAGAAAATTGGGTAAATAGAAATGATTTAGTGGGATAGGTGAAGGTATAATACTTAAAAGTGTGTTTTATGGAATGGATCACATGTGTGTTCTGGGTGCGTCGACCTGAGAGGGCACCCATGAAGGCACCAGGGAGGCTGGGGCTGGGAGCGGAGCAGGGGCTGTCACCGCACCGCGCTCAGGGCGGCCTGCCCAACCGCTCATAGTTCCAAAAGGGGCTGATTTCACTTCTTCCTCTGCTCTGATTTTAAATGCTTTTGGGGTGGGAGTGGGAGAGAGGCCGTAACGAAGAACCAGGGAGCTGGGACAAAGTGATGGGCACTGGCATCAGCAATTCCTGGTCCCGGTGATGGTGGGCTGAGGCTCTGGTGGAGGCAGGAGGCTCCACCTGTGGTGGGAGCACTTGGAGTTAGGGGTTTGGTACCAGGTACCCAGAGCACAGACATTCAGATGGGAACCAACAGTTCTCCTAGCTTTGTCATTGCTGGGTATCATTCAGCATTTGGACGTAGTTTGGGAACCTCTGGAAGGTACCTCTTACAAACAGACAAAGCAAGTGGGTTTTGCTCTCACTGAATCTGTTTTTAAACCTCCACCAGTTTCTAAACACAAATTGATTTACCACTTTGATATTTGTTTCAATTCAGTGTATTTTGTTTCTGCCTAACAAGCCAGGCCTCTGTTTATTTAATTTATTTTAGATTTTTAATCACATTTCCAGTAGCTGGGAGAAGAGAAACGATGGTGCTGAATATATTTGCCTTTCTGTTGTTTGTGCTGTTCCTTGAGTGCGGTTTGTTCGGTAAATGCTTCGCCCAGCTCCACGTGCGGTTGCTGATTGTGCTGGGTGGGGAGGGAGCAGTTGTGCTTTCCTCCCGTGCCTTGTAAATAGCCTGGCTCTGTCTCTGCTCTGAGAGTCACCGGCAGTAAGGGGGCTCCATTTTACGGAGAAATAATGTTCCACTTCGGGAGCAGAACGCGCTTGGGCTGGGCGGCCAGCGCTTCACATGACTTCTGGGGAGATGAAATGAGAAGCCGTAATTGAAATTCTGCTGTAGTAAATTTAGAATTAATTGGCTAACAAATTCCATTTCTTAGGCATGCCATCTGAGGCTAAAATACTTAATTTTTTTATATGTTTTAAATATTTCATCATATACTATCATAATTCAAAGTCAGGAAACATTCAGAAATATTTGAAGTACTGATAAAGAGGGAATCGATTTCGTTATTTCAGTTGTAGTTTTTTTGTTACATTACGACCTGGTTAAAGGTGCTTTGCATCACTTAAATTTTTTTCAGGTATCTGCTTAGCATTGCTTTACCGAATTATACAGAAATTATACAGCTGAGAACTTTGTGTGCCCGTCAGCTCTCGGGTGTGAGCAGGAGCGGAGATCCTGGGGGGGCCGGCAAGGACGGGAGCGCCTCTGCCTCCACCGGCTCCCACCTTTGCCTTTTCTTCTGCCCGGGGTCCCACATGAAGCTGGCTTACCCGAGTCACCCCGGTCACCCTGTCAGGTCCTCTCCCATCCGCTGTTCGGACAGCAGGCCTGGAGCTGACTTACAGGGGTTTCACCTGGAATTGTATGAGTGTGTTCTTTTTTGATTCCAGTTAAGGTGTGTAGTTTAAGGATCCATTCAACTAAAAGACTTTTTTTTCTAAGTGGCTGAATTTTTGTAAAAACAATTTTTAATACATTTTCTGTAGTTAGAAAACAGTTTTTTAAGTAGTATCATCTTTCCTTTGGTGACTTGATTTGAGAAGGAAATTGGCACTTGAAGATCTACAGTTAAATGCAATGTATGTGAAAGTAATTCATTTGAAGCAACAGCATCTGTACGTGCTTATGTTTGATGCAGCTCAATGCTAACACTGTCCAGATCTCTGGAAAAAGATAAAACCCATCCCTCAATGACCCTTTCTGCTCCTTGCAGCCGTTGCGCTGCTGGGTGATGCCGAACTCCACCCACCACGTTGTCTGGAGTCAACCTGGAAAGCAGTGCCGATCGCTGCTGAGGTGTAAAAAAAATCCTTACCCCCCTCCAGAAGTGCAGCCTTTTGAGAAGTGCATCATTGGTAGAGGTAGAAACAGCGAAATTGGGTGTCGTGGAGCTGGTTTTCACGGTAAAATGCCATTCGTAAAAGAAGGGCTGCTTTCCTTCCCGGGCGTTTCTCAGTGCTCTGTGCAGACACGGCCGAGGCCGCGGCAGCCGGCCCTGCGCACCGGGCCCGCGCCAGCCGTCCCTGCGCAGCCTGTGCTCTTGGCTTTCCACGCCCGCGGAGGGTGCGAGCGTACATTTGGTTGAGCCTGCACTCACAAGGCAGGATTCAACCGCAAACTGGCAGAGTAATGCCCTCGGGCACGCAGGGTAGCGCCTGTCTGGGCCAGCTGTGGCTCATGGGGCTGGACCGCGGTGTGCCGCAGGCCCGGGCAGCGCGGGAGCGGGTCCGTCCACCGGCAAACAGCAGCCAGGGTTGCGTTCACAGCAGCCTGTCTTCAGTCTGGAAAGAGCCACAGAGAGGGGGGAGCAAACACGTTGTACTTTTTCACATCAGGGAAGATGCCCAGGTAATACAACGTGGCTATACAGCAAGGTCTGAGTAGGTATTTCTTACAACAGGCAATACCCCTGTCTTGCGGCATGGGCAGGGTATTTAACACAGGCTGATCTGGTGTAGGAATAATCCAGAAATGTTGGACAGAAGTTTGTCAAGCAGCGCTCTTAGGCAGCTGAAGATGACTGGAATATGTTGTTTCCTTGCACACTGTCCCCCACTTTTTTATGATAGGGCCCTTCCCTTTGGCAAAGAGCTTTGAACCATAAACATCTACCTGCCTTACCTCTAGGCTACGAGTAATCTCATGTTAGTTGAACGTGCTAAGCCATCACTTTGTTAGCAAACAGATGATTTTACAAGTTACTTTATGTTTCAGGTCCTCAGTATCGGCTGGAGAAGCAGAGTGAACCTAATGTCCCAGTAGATTTAGACTGTACCTTGGAGAGCCAGAGCACTTTGGAATTCTGCCTTGTCCGGGAGAACAGTATGTTTCCCCTTTTCACTTTTGCTCTTGTAAATTGCTTAAACTCACATAAGTTATGTATTTTGGAATACAAGCTGTACTGTCTGGGCAAGTAAGTTTTGACAAGACTCTCTGTCCTGAGGCACTCCTCAGTTGTGCCAAAACAATATTCCAGAGGGAAATGATGGATTTCATACCTTCTAGTAAATAGTCTGCATCCTGTTTATCACTTCATGGTTAATCTTTTTCTGTTAAACTCCGCTCTGTAAAGTTATGACCAACCCTGAGAAACACTGGAAATATGAAACTTCTTCTGTTGCAGGCATTGCTTAGTGAATTAAGTGGTTGGTCTGCAGTATATTTTGCCATGTCAATACGGCTGTTAGAGGCACTGATTTTTTCCTAATATAATTTAAAGAAATTAACCATGCAGATATAACTAGAGCAGTTTGATGATTTTTAAAGTGCTAGACAAATAATCTTCTCTCCAGCTATATTCAAATATTTTTATTCTGTTACTGTTTTAATGGTCCTAATATTATTTCCTGATTTCTTTCTTTACAAGGAATTATATGAAACTTTAAAAAAAAAAATTAACATTGTTTTTTGTTTGTCCTCCATAGCATTTTGGTCTGTCCTTCGTTCTTATCAACAGTCATGCTCTCAGTTTTGTTTTTTTTTTCATTCCATTTTAATTCAGCTGTAAAAATGTTGGTTGTACTAATGAGGAAACCGGTAGCATTCATGCTCTCAGCCAAGACCATGCTCAGATAGTTTCCTGCAAACAATCATAGTAAGAGCCTGTTTCAAGTAGTAGAGGAGGTTTTTTTCTTTCTTTACAAAGATTAGAGCTTTCCATTTATGCTTTTTGTCTATAGCATTTCGTATTTTATCCTAGAATGACAGCAGAGCATCCCCAAAGTACCTCCTAATTCCAGTGGTGAGTAGTAGACTCTACTCCCATGTAAGCAACAGCAGAGGTGAGACGCAGATGCCGCAAGCACTCACTGCTGATTTGGCTGCCATTCTCCGCAGAGTGGGACTTGCTCCCAAAATATTCTTGATGCTTATGGTTCATTTCTTCATAAAATGGTTCCAAGAAACTATAGGAGAGAGTGCAGCAGAAGGGAGCAGGCGTGCTGTGCATGAGGAAGTGGAGCAATACTAACCTCGCTAATGAAGTTGCACTCTTCCACAAGCCAGAATTCCCTGATGTCTGCATCCCAGCAATTATTTTTGTATCAACTTTTAATCTATGAAAAGATGCGTACTAGTCATACTTTCATAGGTTTTGCACATTTTGATTAAAAAATAACATTTTTTTTTTTAAATCCAGGCTCTGTAATTAAAAGTGTATCATATATACTGCATTTTTGGTGGTTTTTCATCATCTGTGGAGGAATTCATGCTGTGGCTTGTAGCTATATCTACTGATGCTCTTAGCTCTCATGAGTGACTAGGTTCAGGTTGCACCATTACTTTAATAGTAAATCTGTCGTAAGTTTGTAAGTGGTTTAGCAGGAGGCATTCAGTCTACTCTGCATCAGTAGCAAATGCTCCAGGAGAGCCTCAGAGGCCTTGTCTCAAAATAAATGTCAGTCGTAATGTTGAAGGAACACTTTTCCCTGAAGTCCTCATGCAGCGACTGCTCCTCTTCCCTCCTAGGCGAGGGGACACGAAAGCAAGCTCCTCGGCAGAACAGAACATGGAAAGGTATAGGATAGATCCCTGAGACTGTCAAGTCAAAAGTACTCTTAATTTGTGAGCTCTCCTGGCCCTCGTTAAGCAAATTGATGGTGGCCACACTAGGACAGTGGTTTCCCCGTAACAGGGATCGCCCTGGGCTGGACCCGGAGGTCTCCCCGGAGCTCCCCGTGCTCCCGGTGCTGCTGCAGCAGCCATCCTCCCCTGTTGCATTGGCATCACGGTGGTAGGTGGTGGCTTCTTGTCCCGTTCATGGGTCTTGTGTTTGTCAGGCAGCACCTGGAACGTGGACAAGCGGAGGCAAAGCAGGCACTTTGACTCTGTAGAGTTCAAGAGCAAGTCACTGTTTTAGTCTGTTCAAGACTGCAGTAATCTAGGCAAAATAATAAATGCTTACATGAATTCTGTCTCTTTTCTGCTGTGCTGCTACTGAGTGTTTTCTGAATTGATACCAAACTCGAATAAGGAATGCAGGAGAAATCTTCTGCTTATAGTTTCTCCCTCGAAATGTGGGTGAATTCAAAGTGATCTTCCATTGTCCCTGCTCGGGAATATATGTGAAACACCCTTGCAGTTAACTCTCTACACACATAGATGTTCAAGGACAATACAGTATATAAGATCAGTCGTAATTCATGCATTGTACATAGCCTGGTTCCCCCAATACACAAGAAGAAATTGGATTTTGTAGTGCTTAAGGAGCTATCTTTTGACATGGCATTAGAACAGAAATATTGACAGTTTTGCACTATTAATAAAATAATAGCTTGAAAATCCTAACATCAAAATGAAATATTCATTTCATGCATTTTGTTTTTATTTGAAATACATTTAGCTTAGATATGCCAGTCAGGAAAAACTCTGTTATAACAGCTATTATTTGTAAATGTGCTCTTCATAGTCTTATATTCATTTATAAATATATATATGTATGATGCCAAACATCTGCTAGTAAAATAGCTGCCAGTTTCCTTTGGGCAAATAGAAAGTTTATATTTCCAGGGTATTAAATGAAACACAAAACTTTCCATTATTAAGAAATATGTGTGGAGAAATCCCCTATCTATCCAACATTTACTAATAGCATTCGAACTAATAAACTGTTTCCAGTATGCAGAACTTTTAACTCGCACGAAGATTTATCTTTAAACTAAAAGCCTGCACTTTGTAATGTGAAATGCTTTTATGTGTAGTAGCAAACTGTTCATGGCTAATTTAGTTTTATTCTTACCATCTTACTTCTGGAAAGTTCCTCTTCCTCATTTTATCATTAGATAGTAATTAGTATTCAAGGGAAATTGGTCTTAATATATTAAAATTGGTTTAGTGCCTTTAGACCTGTACCAAAGCCAGTGTCTTATTGGAAAATATAATTGGGGACTCTGTGTATGTAATTAATTGTATTACAATTAAGAACTTTCATTAAGCAATATACTAGTACATTAAAGTAATAAGGGACATTTTTGCAATGCAGTTAACTTTATATTTTGTTGTTTTATTGAGGAAATACAGGTTCACTTGCTCTTGACTAGGCTACATACAGCATTTCAATGTGCTGATATTACTGATGTGTCATTTTTATATATCCTCTAGTGCTTACAACAATCCCTTTTGGATAAGGCTGCTTGTTTTAGCTTCTAACTTATTTTCAGACTCGTGTTTCTGGTGCCTGTTGTTTCATTACTGTTTGTCTTATTTGAAAAAACAGGATTTTCTATGATGAGATTGGACTGAGTTACAAATACAACTCTGTATTTCACAATAGTTCAAGTACTTGAACAAAAATACTATCTCTATGCTGAACCTGGTTTAAAAAACGGGAACAAAACCAAAAAAAACAACAGAGTGAGTAAAGATTTTCAACTGTGTTCATGCGGGTTCTTGTCTTGTGCCTTGTTTGTCCCACACCTGACTCCAGCTTTTTTTTTTTCACTTTTCCTTTCACAAAGTAGCTCTGAATTAGATAAACTATAAGGAAAAAATACAGAGGTCATTGCACACTGAGTCTCCATGCTGTTACGTGAAGGAGTTTTTTCTGGAATGGGAATCTGTTCCTCCCAGGACGAGCAGGCTCTCGGCCAGCAGAGCCCTGTCGCTGGGTCGGCTGTTGGGCTAAATAATAGACCTGGAGCATCCACTTTACTTGATTGTCTTCCCAAGCAGAAGCTTTTACATTCAAAAGCCACACTGTGATCTCCATTACAAATACCCTGACAGGCCTGTAAATATTTGACAGGTTTATTCACAGCTGCTTGCATGTGGAAAATATTTTTATGATTTTCCCCGCATTTGGCTGGTGAAGATGGCTCTTCCCTCCGCAGCCGGACGCCGGCAGTCTCGCAGACATCCTCGCAGAGCTGCGGGGTAAGAGCAATATGCCAAGTTCTCCGGTCAGGTTTTTCCCTGCAGGGCATTTCTCTCTGTTGTTACTGATATTACTGCTATTATCCAGTGCACCCTCAGGGGTCCGCGTGCCTTGCCATCTTTAGACAGATGATCTGTTTTGATGGTGGAGTTCCTGGCTGCTCTCCCAAGAGCAGCAACTGTAGAAATTCTGTAAACCTGAATCCATTCACAAAGCTTCATAAAACAAAGTCGGCAGAGGTTATGGGTACGCGAAGGATCTGAAAGGCTTCCAGAGCAAAATCCCAGCGTTCGGCTGCTCCGGCTGTGGCAGTTAATGCTCCTGCAGCTTAGACACTGACAAGGTGTTCACGATTTTAGTTACACTGACAGTTTTTTCCCCTGGATATGATCTGGCAGGCTGCTAATTTTCTTTCTAATACTTTTAATTTGGGTGTGTGCAATCGGGGAAGACTCAGCTTCGTAATAGCCGTGTAAAGTCGACATGTAGTGTCCCCGCTTTGCCGGTAATTCAGTGTGGATGGTGAGGCTGGGATGGTTTGGGGCCAGGCAGGGAGGCTGGGAACAGAAAGGCAGCGGTACCCGCAGAGCATCCTGTGGGTCTTCATCTTACGGAGCGTGTTAAGAACATTTCACAGGGGTTGCAGGAGCGAGGTTAGTACGGTGCTGTTCTTTGTGTTATTTCTGAATTTCCTATCACTACCAATTCAGTTTGTCTGTTGGTGCTAGCGATTCTTTACCTGTAACAGTGTACGTAAAACCCTGCGATGGAGTGCTGACGAGGTGAGTCTCATCACCCTCTGGCAAGGCGTCGGAAACCCTAGAGCAGGGCTTCGTTAGGGACGGCACTAACGGCCTCCCTGCAGAGCGGGGTGCGCGGGGCTCACGGTTCCTCTCCCCCCTCGCCAGCAGTGACCCCTCCGCACTGCTTGGGTTCACGCCGTGTTGCTGTCTCTGGGGGTCCTTCCCTGCCGCAACGTGTCCCCCTCTGTCCCCAGCGCCCGACTCCCCTGCAGGGTCCCGCCGTGCCATGGCCTATATCCCAGCACGGCGTGCCGTTGTGACCACATGCTGTGGGGCCAGGGCTGGCCGCGTGACTGGGAGCCTCTGCCGGGGCTGAACGGGCGTTTCACTGGTTTCCATCGGTGGAAGAGGGCCCCCATTCGCGCTGGACTGCAGGGCAGCAGTGCCATTGCCATCTTCCTGATTTGCTTTCAGGCACTGCCATGCCACA
This sequence comes from Cariama cristata, assembly GCF_000690535.1. Lineage (NCBI taxonomy): Eukaryota > Metazoa > Chordata > Aves > Cariamiformes > Cariamidae > Cariama > Cariama cristata. The sequence goes on along the minus strand of NW_009594210.1, from coordinate 12,235 downwards.
GTGTTTCGAGATGCTTTTAAGTGCACCAAAAAGTTTGACATATCTCAGTGTATCTTTGAAGTACTGCAGCATGAGGGTTTGACATGATACATTATGATAATCCATAGTATAGAGACATTAACACAGGGGTCTTTGACAAAATACATTGTAATGTCTCTGAAGGAGCCATTACAATTTATCTTGTCATTCTGGAGCATAGAGTGGTTGCAATGTTAAGATGGCTCTGCATAAATTCACATGTAGACTGTTGCATTTGATTTTTGGAATTCTTTCAAGTCGAATGGCAGAGCCCGATCTGTAGCTTAACCCTTTGCTGTCCCCCTTCCCCAAAGGAAGGTCCCCAGTTGCGTGTCAGGAGGCTGCGGTACAAGCGGTGAGGAGTGGGCATCCCTCTCGCCTGCTGTCCTCTGGGCAGGGTGGAAAGCTTACGTGACTGACGTCTATGAAACATGAATCTCCTGCTTTATTCTCTCAATATGTATTTTGACTCATTTAACAGCAAATGCTAACCTTACTTTGATACAGACATGAAAGATATTTTTCATAAGCAGTGACATTTGTTACTGAATTAACAGATAGAAAAGGGAACGCTTTCAGCCAGCAGGAAAAATGCTCCGTGCCCAGGTGGGGTTTTTCTTCTCTCTCGCCTGCATTTGTCCTGCCTATGGCCACCACCCCAACAGTTTCCCGTGCTGAAACGAACGGCATGTACTTCTGCAACTCTGAATTACCTATTTAGAAGGGAGCCTGCTTCTGCATCCACGGTATGTGTCTGAGACAAGTGCCAGGGTTTTCCTCCCCTGGGAGCTGTGGCCTTTCCTGGCAAACTGTCCCCTTGTCATTGAGGCCCAAACGTGGAAACTCGCCATAGCTTCCCTGCGACCTGAGGTCCCCGAATGTTTTGGGAATGTACCTCCTCCAGGGAAGGGTCAGTGCGGGAAGTGTTAGTGTTGAAGCTGCTCCAACTGTGTGAGTCTTGAACAAAATTAATACAAAAAAATCTGACAAGTTCTTAGACTGCTTTGCTGGATCTTTAAGATCTGTACTAAAATTCCATCATCTCATCTTCCCATTATTAAGATTTCGGCAAAATATAAAGTTTTCATTAATCTCCTGCAGCAAATTTAGTACTCTGAACTGGCAGTTGATTCAGCTTTTAGGACTACATTAGCTGGAATATTAAACAAAACGTGTCATTCTTCAGTATCTTCTATAAGAAGCTAAATCAGTTTTCAAACATATTTATACCACTTTATCTAACAGCATCTGAATGATCATTTAGAGCTGAGATGCTTTATTAGCAGCTGGCATAGAAATTACTCTGCACAAAATTATATATCACATTATAGTAATGTTTAAATTGGTGTTAATCCAACGTCATAAAATGTAAAAAATCTTCAAAGTGTGTTATATTTTTTCAGTAATTGGCATTTTGGCTTAATGAGATGTTACCTTTTATAAAGCCAGTACCTGCAGTAGTAATGAGAATACTAATCAGTAAATAAAGCGCCGCTTCGTTACCGCAGGGCTGAGATCAGAGTGCCCGAGGTGCTACCAGCGCTGCAGCAAGATGCCAGCGTCATATCCCACGTGGGGGGATGCTGAAACACGGAGAACTGTGCTAGTGCGTCCGTCGAGGGCGGCACCTGAAAATGCTGCTCTGGTTGGGGATGGGTCCCCCTTCTCCAGGCTCCTCCCCGGGGTGCAAGGCTGTGGGCGTCCTGACAGGGATCCCAGCGGGTCAGCCCCCGGGGATGTCTGTGGTCCAGGGATGTCTCGTGCCACCTGAGAATCCGCTGTGGGGATGTTGCACTGCTCTTCGTGTGGGACGCAAATGCGTATCGTAATGTCGTTAATGAATTAGTGATTTTGTCTTTGGATGGAGGGTGAGAATTTCCTCCTCCCAGAGACATGGACTTGAGCATTTTGTTCTTTCTTAAAAAGCCATCTGCAGCGGCAGACGTCACAGCCGTACTTACATACCAGCTGAATCGTAGACCGTATTTTAAACCTCTCATTCATTATTGTTGGCTTATTTTGCAGGTTCAAGAGGAGAAGAGGTCTCGGAGGAGGACCCTCAGATCGATATAGCTACAGTTCAGGACATGCTCAGTAGCCACCATTACAAGTCCTTCAAAGTCAGCATGATCCATAGGCTTCGATTCACCACTGATGTTCAGTTAGGTAAATCAATCCATACTATAACGCTTAGGAAAATGGAACGGTTCAAACCTTTGCTCGTCTCTAATAGCTGACTGTCCACCTCAGATGTTTTTAAAGCAGTCATTATCATGTTGGTGCATTTTATCGTGGAGCACATCACTTGAAAGTGTGGCTAGCATTTCAGCAGCTGAAAAAAAATTGTTTTCAGTTGAAAATACTTCAGTATTTTTATTATACACAATCAGCTAGCACATGTTTCTTCTGAAAGAAGGCCATTATTTAATGACCTCATCTCTTTTTTTTTTTAATCTCGGCTTCCTGATGGAAAGCTTCTTGCCAACTGTTTTGTTATTTTTAAATGAGGCTACGCAAAATTAGGAATGATTAGGTTTTTCCTTTTCTGAGACTGAAAGATTTTAATGACCAAGTGGAAATTTGAGGTGGAACAAAATAAAACTAGCATTCTCTAAAGGTTTTATATTGTCCTTACTAGCTTTCTGAATGCTTTTGAAAACCCGAAGGCCAAGGGATGACAGAATCTTGAATTATAAAAGCCCCATTACTGTTTTCAAATGATTGAATGGCTTTTTATCTTTGTGTTTAAATTGTGAAAATTTGATTAATGATGCATTGGTAGGTGACCTGTGACATTCCTGCAAATACCTTCCATAAAGAAATGATTCAGCAGTAAAATATTAAATGCCTTAATGTTTGCAAAATACATTTATTCTGTAGAATTCAGTAGAATTGTTAAATTTAAACTGTACGAGTTCCTGTATTATTGTCCCTACAGTCTCTTCGTTCTTCCATCCTTAAGCACATGTAAAAGTATATGTCTTTAAAATTTTTACAGAAGAGGCTTTCTCAGTTTATTTTGAACTGTCTTGTTAAGGAAGGATTTATATGCTGGTGCTGAAGCAGGACAGCACTGGGCATGTTTTCTGCTTTTGAGCAAACTATCTGGGTGTGATAGTTTCCTTCCAGTGAAGTTTGACTCACTGTATCTGGGAAGTGTCAGAAATGAGAGCTTGAAAAGGTCATGACAGATCACTAAAGATAAATGGTTAAGGGAGAATAGCTGTTAAATGAAACAAATGGCTTAACTTGTGCAGCAGTGAAGAGGCTGACCCTGTCCAGTAGTCTAAGGACCATAAAATTTCCCTTTTATAACAATCTGTGAACTTGTATATTTTTGATGGCAATACACTGACAATGTGATTTTTATAATCTAATTATTTTTTAAAAAATCAAAGAGAACCCCGGTGAGGTATTCAAAGTTTGAGCAAATGTACAGAATCAAAACCTTTAAATAAAGCCCAAATAAGTGTATGTTGCTGGGGTTTCTTCTGAATTTTTTAAAGATATTAAAAAAGCAATGCTGGTGAAATAAGCATTGGGGTTCTATTTGGATTAGGGCTGCTGCGTGTTAATGTGTTCATCTTGTGCAAGTGCCAGAGTGCTTCGTATAATCTGAAATGTAAAAAACATTATCCAATTTTTTTTCATCACTTGTCAGTAACTGTGGTTTGGGAGCTGTTCTGTGTCGGTTTAATGATGGCCAGTTGCAAAGACTTTTCTCTGTAGCATTTTTATGTCACCAGTTTTATGTAGCAGCCATAGCAAAGCAACAGTTTTTCTAGAGGACACTGAGAATCCAAAATCATTCCTTTGCTCCTTATTGGCAGTATCAATGGTGCTGGTAGCTGTGCAGGAGCGCACCGGCTGTCGGGCTAGCTGAAATACGGCACGGCAGTTGCACTGAAACATCCGTGTGGTTTTGGGGGCGAGTCCCAGTTTCCCAGGCTTCACGCGGAAGGATGTTTACGTGTGACAGAACCTAGAAGTGGTGGAGAAAACACCCAGCACAGCTCATCTCCACTCCCTGCAGTTGGCATGTCACTGAATTTGAGTAGGTTCTGTACTGGATTTTATTTCAGTTGCGTAGAACAGATAGCGATAGCATGAGCTATGTTTGTGAATTACTGTTTGCCTACTGGTACTTTTTGAAACGTTTTAGCTGTTTTGAGGCCTGATGATTGAATTTGAGGCAAGGTTTGCCAAAAATATTGGGCTAAGCTCTATTTTCTGCACATTGTGCATAGTTCTTCTATAGGAAAAAGCGATACATAGGAGGAATGACCACCGCGTGACTGATGGTTTTATTACAGTGGAAGGCTTTAGCCGTAGCAGTTAAGGTCTGGGGTTTTATGTTTTAGCTCATGTTACAGTGTCATGCACATTCAGTAGTACTCTCAGCATTGTTACAAAGGTTCTATGTGTTGTGAAGGGATAAGGCACGTGCTTGTGTATCGCAGCAACAAAACTAAAAGAAGCATATTGTCTTGGAAAATTACTGCTGGCAAGTATTTCAGAAAAGGAGGGGCAGTTGCAGACCCCAACAAAGGAAGGAAGAGCAGAACCGTGTTACTGGACTAATACTTCCATGACATTTCTTTTGCTAAAATGAATGAATTAAAAAAATACTAGAAGAGGCATTTTTACTTCAGTGTTGAGTATGAGTAATTTGTGCTGCGATGCAGAGACTGCAGAAGCCACATACATAATACTGTTTTGATTTTACATTTCAACACCTACAGATTGTGAGAACAATAACACAAAAAAGACTACATTCTTTGTCAATGTGCTCTTTGGATGTGCATGAGCTTAAACCAGTGATGTCGAGATACAGAAATAATGGATGAAGTATACAGCAACAATTTGCAGATAAAAATAATAGAAGTTAAAGTGTATTTTACATGATAAAAAAAAGATGAAAGAGGAGGAAGTCTGTTACATCTGAGATGGTTACAAAATCCATGCTTGGTGAAGTAGCCTTTGCTGAAAAGATTGATGCAATGGGGAGTGACCTTGGCTTGGAGCAGGAGCTGGTGATGTATGTATGAGCATCTCTCTGCTAAATGGACCCAGATTTGTAGCACTAATATACATGGAAGCCCAGAACCAAACTCAGGATGGCAATAAATCAACAGCCACTTTGGGTGTCATTTCTGGTTTATATTCCACTATTGTTCTATCACTTTAATTCATGTCACTATCATCTGTTCATCTGGAACAGTTTTATATAATTTTCCAGTGGAGTTACCTGACAAATCCTATCAAATTAACAAGGTGCATTAACAATATTGACTGACTGTGAATTCTGAAGTTGCAGGGCCATACAGTGAAATTTTTTTAGGGATATTTTCAGGGGTGACGCTTTTAGAGGAAGGGATGGGGAACAACCCTCACGCACAAAGAATTTGTGCCTTTATTTTTAGAACTTGCACCTTTATTTTTAGAACTTGCCTTGACTTTTTTCAGTGAGAAAACAAGAACTTCTGTTGTCAACTTCACATATTTTCCTTAAACTACAGAAAATGCCATTTTGAATAATTAACCATTGCAGTGAAATTATAACGCCGATTTTAAATAATCTGTCCCAAATTAAATTACAAAACAAAACGGGCTCCAGATACAGCATCAGCCTGCTCAAATTACCTAGTTCTAGCAGTCCTTGTGTTAATTGGACTCTTGATACAATGCTTAATTGAAATGCGATCTCTCTGATGTGACGTATGTTTAATGACAAAACGCATTCTTGGATTAATAGAGGGGGGGGGCGGGGTTGGTGGGTTATTATAACTGATCATAATGGCCGGGGTTAAAATGAAGGTAACCTTGCACTGGTGGAAGGGGCTGCAGCAAGAAGTCCGCTGTAGGTGTCTGCTCCCTCCTGTCTGTATGCTTTGATTTTAGAGTTGCATAAAATACAAACAAACGTGGTTTGCAAATTCTGAAGCTATGACCAGACTTTAAGAAATACTGAGTTAATTTTGGAGGGCTTGGGAGAATCGTTACACATGTGGCATCTTACTTTTATTTTGTCACATCTCTTAAAAGTTCTGTCATCAGCTCCTTTAGGTTTTCTTGTGCTTCGGATGAGCCAAACACAATGTATTTCAAAGCATCCTAGCCAAAACCCTCAAGAGGGAAAAGGTTATCTCTGCTGTTTTTCCAGAGATGCAAGAGTTAAACGATGTTTAAATACCTTTCTCCTGTATTGCTTCCTTTTGTCGCTTTCTCATGAGCTTCACCTATAACTCATGACTGAAGAAATGTAATTATTTTTAAGGCTCCACACATGTTGATGTGAAAAGCACACTGGGAAGTTTGTTCAATGGCGTCAACAGCTACTGAACAATGAGCTTCTGTTCCTCAGTGCGGTGTGGCGGGGCTTTTGCCTCGCAATACTGCAATAAAGACCGCTATAAAGGACAGCGAGCGTCCCGGGCCGGTTCCAGCACGCCGTTAGCCCTCGGCCTGCCCCGGCAGCATCCCACTGGAAAGGCTGTTCTTGCACGACTTTGGAAGTGACGTGCGGAGGGACGACAGAGGCGTTTTCTACTCTCGCTCACAAAAGGTCCGCAGTAGGCTGCGCGTGTGGCAGCGTGCCGTAGCCAGGTCAGCCGGCACGCGGCGGGAGCGAAGCGCCAGCCATCTGGGGAAGCCCGTGTTGGGAAGCAGGGCCCAGCGCCCGTGCCAGGAGCTACACAAATCCTCAGCTTGCTTTCAAAGCAGCCTAATTAGAGCTGGCTTTAAAATGCCAGCAGTGTAAAAACGCACAGGATCTCTGGGACTGGATGTCTTTGTTTATGAGTATCTGGGTAACACAAAGAGCATTTCTGTAACGCTGCGAATGGGTGTTGTCCTCTCATATAGAGGACATAGTGTGTGTGCTGCACAGGAGATAGAACAGGGACGGTGTGTGATAGTGTCTATTACCTGTAATAGTGGTAACTGAAAAACCAGCAGTATCTTTTTATAAATCTTGCAGCTCATGTAGCTACTGCTTCCAGAAGAGCTCTGTTTGTGTTGAGAAGAATTTTTCCTGTGATATTTCTTTCTTGTTGGTGTGCTTATGCAGGAGAATAAAATGCAGATTATCAATGCAGTTTGATAACCATTTGCTTTTGGTTTCAAAAGCTCCTGTGCTTTCAAAAAGCCCGAACAGGCAATATACTTTCATCCCATTTAAGATTTATAAAGTGTGTCAAACGGCTGATATGAAATCACTTAAACAGATCGCTATTGTGGCTCTCTATTCTTTCTCATCTCAGGTATTTCTGGAGACAAGGTAGAGATAGACCCCGTTACTAATCAGAAGGCCAGCACTAAGTTTTGGATTAAGCAGAAACCCATTTCAATCGATTCTGAACTCCTCTGTGCCTGTGACCTTGCGGAAGAAAAAAGCCCAAGTGAGTAGTCCTTTTTATTTATGTTCTCTCTTCTCTCCCTCCCTGTATGTGCTAGATGTCCGAAGAATTATTGCTACCATGTCCTTTTCTTTCTATAGGTGTATTTTATTCATTATAGGATGTTTTTAATCCGACTCAGTTCTGTTATAGGGAGCACAACATAAACAGATAGATATTTTATGAGTGTCCTTTTAATGCTGCTTCCAGCTAATGGCACCATTAAGAGTGTTCCTTGCCCACTATCAGTAGCTGCTAACAGTGTCATCCCAAGGAAACACTGGCTTTGCCTAGCTGGTCTCTAGCCCCATAGCACAGTAGTCAAATATATGTTTCAACATAATTGCCTCTTTTTTTTTTGACTTCTTAATATCCAGACTGGTTTTAAACAATTTCTGAGATGCAGTTGAGGATCTCAGACATACAGTAAGTATCAGCACAGTTGAAATTTGCTGCAACTGCAGCTGCAGGGTCACCAGGATTACGACGTGCCGCTCCGAGAGCTCAGTTTCAGGAAAGCAGTGATGGGGCCTGGCCGGCAGCGATAGCTAAGCTAGCTGGAGAACGGGTTGGACTTCCCAGTTCAGCCAGCTGTCAGTGAGAGGTCAGAGTTTGCTATGTTTAGTGTGCGACTTCAAAAGCCAAGTGCTTTTGCTTGTTGTATTAGCGGAGTAATGAGAGTCTATATCTGTAAAATTTGTCTTGAAAAGCACAAGATAGGCCCTGGGGGAATTGGGCAATGTCTCCCGGTGGTGCCAAAATGTAACTGTCTACTATCAAAAAGTAACTGCGGTTCAAAAACTCAGATGGATTTTATTACACCTGTGCTTTTGCAGGGTAGGGATGCTAAGTATTAAGTACTTATCTGCAAGGTGACAGAGAGAGAGAATTATGTGATACATATTTACAGAGGTAATGATCTGTTGAATTCTCTTGGAAGAGTAAATTTATGGCTGCCACAGATTTTATCAGCAATTATTGAACTATATCCTTCTCCCCTTCATTACCCCTTCCTACTTCCATGTTCTTAATCCAGTCATTGTCTTCCTTTTCTGTCTCTCCAGCAAGATTTCATGATCCTTGGGAAGGCAGGATCACAAGGAGAGACTTCCCTAATGACCAGGCAGTCCAAAACATGTAACGGTTGTCTTTATAGTTCAAGGTGCAGTTTTGCACTTGTAAATATATTAACACCTCTGGGTTTGTAGCCACATTTCATTTCAAAGGCAAACACTTGTGGTGGTAAAATTGTGCTCACAAAATGGGGCTGTATCTGAAAAGCCAGCCTTGAAACCGAAGGTTTCCAGCTCACACTGCTCTCAACACGGTAGTCTGAGACCTTCAAGCTGCCCCCAAAACACCTCCAGAACTGTGTCCTGCAGGGGACGGGGCTCTTCAGCCCCAGAGACCGCACCTGCTGCTGTAGGAAATGATGTTTGTACCCAAATCTTGCCAACCCAGGAAGAAGAATTTCAGCCCCCGAATAGAGTCCAGCGGCGGAAGGGCAATACCTTCACATGGAGACCGTTGAATGAAGAATCGCGGTCACTTTGGAGAGGATGCTGACAGGTTACAACAGAGGCAACCTTTATGATACTGAGGTTTTTTTATTTACTCATTTTTTTTGCGTGGCCATCGTAAATTTTTCATATTAAATAAGTGTTTGTCATAGTTCCAAAAGGAGAAAATAATTCCTCCTGAAATCTGCTGGCCTCTTCCCGATTCACTAAAGGTGTTCCAAAAGTCATTATTTTAGGCCAGTAGAAGAGACTTTTAGTGTGACATCTCAGAATGATACATTTTGGGGAACTCTTAACAGCAGATCAGTATCTCTTGAATTTTAAATGGAAAAAAGTTATTTTAGTAGCATAAAGGAATGAAACTCACTGTATTTCACAAGTTTTGTCTGTGATTTTTATCAGCATAGTGATATATGTTTGTAGCAGAGTTTACATCAAAAATTATTCCCAGATCTTCCTTGAATGAATTATTGCAAAGAAAGAGAGGCTGAGTAAAGATAAGGTCTTTGAGTTCTGCAATATATTTTGTTTTCATGTTTTTATCTCTTGTAATACAAACATGCTCCATCTCGTCTTTCAGAAGTGTTCTGCACATGTAACAGTGCTTGTACAGTTACACCGGGTGAAAACGCAGTGTATGTTTTATCAAGCTGCCTGCCTTCCCTAGACATTGGCAGTTGGGGTTATAAGAAAGTTGAGTGCTGCTTTGCTGGACTGACTTCTTGTAATTCTGAAGAGAGGTGAAGGGCTTGCAGGAGCATCCAAATGTGACCTTACTTTTTAGTAAGGGCAAGGGGTGTTGGGACTGGAGTTTGGTCACTGTGATCAGTATAGCTGGAGGTTTCTGCAACAATTGTTCCTTTGAACCTGGTAGTTAACACAATTTAATATTCAGTTAATTCTTATTTTCTCCAGATTAAAGAGATTTCAGAGTTTTTACTGGTACTTTCCTGCAGAAATGTCAAAACAGAAATTGTGTATCAATATAGTAGAGAGCCTTGTGCTTATTTTCTGTTAGTTTTCTCTGAAAAGACAGGTTCATGGAGCAAAGCTTTAGTGGCACTTGTGTGAGTGTTAAAGGACTCAATGACTTCAGAGATGGCATGTTGTGAATATTTACAGATGGACTCGAAGTCGTTCTGGAGGGGGCTGAAGCTTTCCTGTGCTGCGAGTTCGCAGAACTTAGAGCTGCATCCAGTGGAAACAGAAAATGAAAATAGAAAACTTTGGCATCTAATTTGCCATTAGTGTGGGTATTGTAGGCAGGAATGGCTGATGATTTTTGTTTGCCCTTGTAGTAGGCCTGGGTCAGCATTTGAATTTTTATTTGTAAATTAAATCAGACTCCCTGAATTTAGACAGAGGGAAGCGGTAATGGCCCTGCTGGCTCGATCAAATGCCATTAGAACCCAAAGACACTGTGTATAAACGGCTTGTTTAAATCAGGTTCGGTCTGATTATCACGAGAGATTCTGAATGTTTTGAATCTTGAAAGGAAGCATCCTATCATTGAGAAATAAGATTTAAGCCCTAATAAAGTAGTTGTCATTTTTATAGCTGAAAAGAGCTTTGTATCTCAATTAAGTGTACATAATATAAAGTCTTAAGGAAGCAACATAATACGTTTAATACAATTATATCCCTTTGCAATAGTGTAATTTAAAGGAAATCTGATTCTGTTAATGTCTCTTACATTACTTGGACAAGGGAGAAACTTCAGTGTCACTGACCACTGCCTTTTTACAAAGTGCACTGTGGACCAAGTGCGGCTGTGATGGATGGCTCGTGGCCGTCCCTTCCCAGGACCGGGGCTACCAGGATGCCTCGGCATCCGCACCATGGGAGCGCGGAGCTGGCGCTGATGCATGGCGGGGTGAGCAGACCTCAGGGCAGGCCTTTTAGTGGCACTGAGGTTAATCAGTTGGGCAGACTTAGAGTTTTCAAAATACGTGTGGTTCTTCCATTCATGTGTATTTTACGATAGCTGCAGAAATCTGATTTATTTGATAATTTACTTGAAACAGTGAAGAAATGTTCTCTGTGATCCTTTTTCTGCCATTTTTTTGTTTTAATAAAGCAGATACATCTCAGTTGCTAGGTCAAAATATCCTTAATATTAAGGTAGTCTAAACAAACGTGTTCTGTAGGTCATAGAGTACATTGGTAACTTTGGTTTGTAATTTAATTGCCTGCTTTGCACCCTGCAGCTTAAGATTTCCTTTAAATTCTTATTCCATTGTTGCACTGGGGCTTAACAGAGTGTTAACCTGGTAATAGGCACAGGGCCTCCCCATTATATGTCTCGCTATCGAGCGGTTCTGCATGACTAGTTAAAAAAGATGGCAAGAAGATTAATGAAAGCCGCCTAGTACAGAAGGGGGGTAGGTACCTTTGCGAGACTTCTAGCAAGGAGATATTAGAGCTGAACCAGAGCTTGGCTTTTTCTTTATCCTGTGACCTTTGAACCTGCCTTACTGTCGAGAGCTGCCAGCAGAGACGACGTTTTGATTGATGTTGCTACACGAGTCAGTCTTTCCCATTGAATTCCACATCTGCACGAAAATAGCTTTTCTAGCAGTATTCACACTGGCTGTAAGTGATAGCCAAAGTGATGCCTGAAATGCTTTTATGTAGTTTTCACTAAAGCTAAAGGTATTTGATGTTTTAATTCAGTATCCAGTTCCTCCAGATTATGCATGTTGGGTAATACTAATTTAATGAATTCATTGCTGGGTCATGAAAGGACTAAAAACATACCGAAAGCATTGGGAAGGAAGGGATTCCTGCTTTGCTTGGGGAGCTTAAATAGAGATGTTGCGTGTTTGCTCCGAGCCCTGCAGTGGAGCTGGAGCAGAGAGGCAACAATTATCCATGTGCTCTGCAAATGGTGCACGGAATATTGTGTGGTAGTTCCTAATATTCATGCTCCCACTGTGAAATAACAGAAGAAAATTCGTACGAGAAAATGTTCCCAAACTTCAAGCTTGGAGTGAAAGAAATCTCAAAGTGTATACCAGAAAGAAACGAGTCCAAATGCGTGTGGACGTGCTGTTTGCAGAGCAGTTAAATGCCTCGGAGGGAAGGCAGCGAAGGCACAGATGGTGCTTGGGGTTGCTGCGTTTCCCGCTTTCCGTGGCAGGCTGAGGACTGTGCCCAGGTTGGGGGGGCCAGCCTGAGCCCCGGCGAAAGGCCAGGGCCGTCGGAGACCTGGCGAGCAGCCCCGCGGGTTTGGCAATAGTTCGTGGGATGCACTCGGCCAGAGAAGGGCTCTGGGGCGAGGGGAGCCGCGTCAACCTGCCC
>NW_009594209.1:559-894 GCF_000690535.1 Cariama cristata | reverse complement strand
GCCACTTCCCCATACTATCCCACACCCCCTGCTGCTCCTAACTATCCAGCCTCGGGGGCCGATCTCTGGGCGGTATTCTTAAAGAATTGTTTAACCTGAAAAAAGACCTGAAACACATTCAGGAGACATAGCAATAGGAACATGCTGGTTTGAACATCCCAATGATATTCAAAATCTTCGAGAGCTATTAGCTGGGAGGAAAAGGGGAAGATGGAGGAAGCTATCTCCTCCATAGACTGGCTCTCCAAGAAGAAAAGGTAAAGTGTGTAATTATTAATAGTTTCTGATGGGGCGGTTCCAGAAGTACGGAGATGACAGCAATGCTGAGGACAAAT
>NW_009594209.1:0-398 GCF_000690535.1 Cariama cristata | reverse complement strand
ATACATCCACACTGTGATCAGCGACTATTAAGCTAACGTAATGAATGCTTATAACAGATTTGTTTTCACATGCTCTGGTCTGATCTGTCGTTATCTCAACCCTTTGTTCCCCACGATGGGCATCAAAAAGGACTGTGGTGGTTTCACCCAGCAGGCAGCTGAACCCCACACAGCCTTTCGCTCACTCCCCACCAGTGGGACGGGGAGAAAACGGTAAAAAAGGTAAAACTCAGGGGTTGAGATAAAGACAGTTTAACAGGACAGAAAAGGAAGGGAAAATAATAATAATGATGAAAGAATATACAAAACAAGTGAGGCGCGATGCAATTGTTCACCACCCGTTGACAGATGCCCAGCCAGTCCCCAAGTAGAGGTTGCCACCCCCTGGCCAACTCCCC
>NW_009594208.1:0-5362 GCF_000690535.1 Cariama cristata | reverse complement strand
GCCTATCAAGATCTCTCTGGATGGCATCCTCTCCCTCCGGTGTGTGGACCGCACCACACAGCTTGGTGTCGTCAGCAAACTTGCTGAGGGTGCACTCAATCCCACTGTCCATGTCACTGACAAAGATGTTGAACAACACCGGTCCCAATACCAACCCCTGACGAACGCCACTCATCACTGGTCTCCACTTGGGCATCAAGCTTTTAACCACAACTTTTTGAGTGCGATCATCCAGCCAATTCCTTATCCACTGAGTGATTCATCCATCAAATCCATGTCTCTCCAATTTAGAGACAAGAGTGTCATGTGGGACAGTCTCAAATTCTTCAGGGCTGGAGTCTGGAATAGGGAGCAATATACTGCTTCTCCAGACTAAGCACGATCTCAGCACCTTTATTCCGTTGAAAAACGGAACAGCTGTTAAATCTCAATGGTGAAAACCTCAGTATTGTTTGAAGGGCTCTAATGCCAGGCATGTAAAACACTGTCACTACCCTTTCTCATCTATTTTGGATGGTTTTGAATCTTGTTCCTGCTCTACCTCAAAATGGTGCTGAACATGACATAAAGCTCCTTGGATTAGGTACCTTTTCTTACACGCTTGCAAAATATCAGACTATAGGCATTTGGTTTCTTTGGGTTTTTTTTGTTTTGGCTTTCTTTCGTGTGCGTGTGTGTGTGTGTGTGTGTGTGTATGTAATATTCATTGTTATTTGGGAAGATGAGCTAGATTGACCAGAAGGTGCAGGGCAGGTAGGCTTTTTCTTCTTATGTATTTCTTGCACAGATGTGTGGAATTTCTCTCTGTTGCTTTCATATTTGGCTTACCAAATTTGGAATATAGCTATAAGCTCTAACTTTCTCAGTCATTGAGATGGGTGGATCAGCACTCATAACCATTTTTAATGGGGCAACTGAATCAAACATGGGTGATCTGAAATCAGTAGCAAGAGATATTTTAGGTATTGGCCTATATCTGCAATGAATACACAGAATGACATGGGGAAAAAAAAGGACCAGGTTTTCTAGTTTAAGTCCAGTTTTCTTTCTGCTGGAGGATAAGACATTTTTTTATATGTACATAGAGGAGAAGGTGGCACCATATATATAACAAATAATTCAGCTTCTTCCTCCTAGAGAGCAGTTTTGGGCCGTTTGTAGGGGGAAGATAGTTGAACTCAGCAGTACAGAAGTTTGGAGACTTTAGCCTCCCAATTTTATATCACTTAAGCATGCAGCCTCCCTTTTCCTTTCACACAGGGCAGTCACAAGATGGCTGATTCAGGAAAGTGATGGTCTTGTCTAACTAATCACTGGATTCCTGTCAAAGGATGTGTGGGTTAAAGGAGGACAGTTGTTTCTGCCAAGCTCTTGATCAGGAAAGAGTAACAATTAGAAATGAATGCTTTACTTTTGCAAGCCAAATACTAGCACATTTATTACTTTCCAAAATTATTATGAAAAGACTGCAATAATTGTTATTAATCAATCCATTAAAAGTAATGGGGCATGATACCTACTATCTTAATAACGAGTTTTAGTGTCATAGAGTCCATCCATATTGCTTTTATGTGTTGCAGTCCACATCCTTGTTTAGTGGTAGTTTAGACTGGGAATGAAATCCTTTGCCAGGAGATGAATTCACTCTGAGAGCTGACTGAATTAGTCCTGATTTATTTTAATAAACACATGGAAAAACAGCTGAGAATAAACATTTTTTGTAGCAAATGTAATTACTCAGCAGAGTTTGTCACAGAGAGTAGTTGCCTTTCATTTAAGGCAAAGTGAAAACACCAAAGAAATTTTCATGATGGATTTTTCAAAGATCAGGGTGACTGTTCTTCCAGCCATGTGTGTAAATACAGCGAAGTCAGAAAAGGACAGATGGCCAATACATTGTGTTACCGCTCAGGGACACCCAAATCTTTGTTCTATGCCATGGAGTGAGGGTGCTTCTGGCTTCTTTTTGTCTCAGTCATTTCTTCATCTATTAAGCTGGGGAGCATGGACACTTTCCTGTATCACTGACATAGTGTGAGGTTTAGTTCATTAACACACATAATGAGAGCTCAGACACCAATGTGGAACAAGGGACATATAAGAAAGTGGACAGACCATTCTGCAGACCTGTTATTTTTTAAGTGCAAATTTTACTCTGTTCAACAATTGATGAACACATATTTCCTCTCCTTTAAATATTTTCAGGGTAATAAATCTAGACAGTCAGTTGCTGTCAACTGTGGATGCAGCAAAATTTTCTGAGCATTCTTTGAGATTGTTTTAAGGAGTATTTCTGGGTTTAGAAGTGCTACTAAACAGGTGACTAGCACTCTACCAGGTGATACACCAGAGCGAGCCTTTCATAACCATGGCAGGATGTAATTGTGATCTCTGACAGGAGATGCAAAGCCTGCAGGTGTTAGAGTTAACTCATGAGCTCTTGTTTAGGATAATAGACTTGTGCCATGTAACTTCAGGACGTAGAGTCTGATAAGAAGATACCTCAGACATCTAATGCTAATGTTGCAATTGTACGTAGGTTTTGCACAGGTCCTGATGTAAAGAACTGTGAGACCTGGTTTGGCTTTACCTTAAGTAAACTGTTTAGTCAAATTTGCTAAGACCTACTTTTATCTTTTTACTTTCACTTCTGTCTCAACCAACACCTGCTAATGAGCTACAAGCATCAATTCCATTGACACATGTTTAGGAGTTTACACGTTTCTTGACGTTTAACTCCGACTGACAACTAAGCCCCACACAGTCACTTGCTCACTCCCCCCACATCAGGGGGGGGGAGAGAATCGGAAGGGTGTAAGTGGGAAAATTCATGGGTTGAGATAAAGAGAGTTTCATAGGGAAAGCAAAAGCTGTGTGTGCAAGCAAAGTAAAACAAGGAATTTGTTCCCCACTTCCCACAGTCAGGCAGGTGTTCAGCCATCTCCAGGAAAGCAGGGCTCTATCACGTGTAATAGTTACTCAGGAAGACAAACGCCACCACTCTCAATGCCCTCTCCTTCCTCCTTCTTCCCCCATCTTTATATACTGAGCATGACATCATATGGTATGGGATATCCCTTGGGTCATTGGGGTCAACTGTCCCAGCTGCGCCCCCTCCCAAGTCCTTGTGCACCCCCAGCCTCCTCGCTCATGGGGTGGGGTGAGAGGCAGAAAAGACCTGGACTCTGTGTAAGCCCTGCTCAGTGCTAATGAAAACTTCCCTGTGTTATCAACACTGTTTACAGTACAAATCCAAAACATAACCCTGAAGAAAATTAACTCTACCCCAGGCAAAAACCAGCATAACATTAATATGAAATATAAGGTTCAATGTAAAAAAAAAAAAAAATAAATTCACAAAGAGATTTGCTCGTTTTCTGTCCAAGTTGGGGAGAACTGTTAATATTTTTCTAATGTCTACTCAAGTGCAAGAGATAGAACTTATTTTTCTGAAGAGCCATTATCATTTCCAAGGTAGTAAGGGCAGTCAATACCTGGAAGAAGGAGTGCTGAAACTGCCTCCTAAATAAATTAAGGATCAATAATACTTGGAGGGAGGAAGGAGGATTTTAATCCAAATGGAACCCCAGGGAGATTTAAGAAAAGGACTGAACATAAAAACTAGCACACTTTGCCAAGAAAAGTCTGTTTCCTGCTATAGCAGCCTGAGCACACAGAATGGGCAAGAGAACATGTCACTGGCCATGGGAGTAAAGTAAACCTCAACAATACATCAGATAGGCACAAAAAGAGAAAGAGAGAGCTTTTGGATTTGATCTTAGGCTACTTAGATAAAGTATGCTTAGATCTCTTCATTTTCTTCTACCCCCTTCCCACTATATCTCCTTCCCATGTCTTCATAAACCTTTGTTACTGTGTTATTGGTTTGATGCTGGTGGTAAATTTTAATTGCTTTTGCCAAAAATGGCTCCAAGTGGGTCATAAGTGGAGATTTTTATGGTCAGGAAAGGGATGGGTCTCCTCTTTCACACAAAGCCCAGCACCCTGGACCGCTTCTCGAGGTTGCTCAGTATACATCCACCTAACCCACGCTGTCTAGAAAGAGACTTAATGCAGGAGCTGAGGGTGGATATATGTTCTTGGAATCAGCATTACACCAAAAAAAAAACTTTCTGGATTTGAGAACACATTAGAGAGCATGGTTGTGATCTATAGATCTCAACTGAGTCTGTTGCATCTCATGGGAAAACGGAGATGCAGAGAATATAAATATATATTCTTACACATCTCTCCACAGTGAATGGCCTTGAAATTATAGACCTTTGTTTTCATCTTCCTCATGGATCAAGTGGTCAAAATCAGTAGGAATACTGCTGAGGTAGATGAAAACACAACAGATACAAAAAAGTCACTAGAGGAAAACTGAACTTCATGTATTTTGTGCCCATGCTCTGAATCATGAAATCTACACATTCCAGGAAGCTGTGCAATTAATAAAGGGATTTACAGAAATTCTTGAATAAATATAATCTAATTTAAAATTTGAGAATAAATTTTACTGACATTTGGACCAAACTTGAGCATGTACATGCTTTAAGGAACTTGTATTATGCATACATACTGTCTTGAATTTGACATTTTAAATTACATCTATTAAAGTGAAAATCTAGACCTGGGGGTTTTTGTACTTAAAGTCACAATGACTTTCCTTGCAAGGTTTCTGTCAAATCATTAATCTTTACATATTGTAACATGTCTAAATTAAGAAAATAATATCTTGAACTTTCAGATTTTTCTTCTTTTCTGCAAAAAATAGTTTCATTTGGAAACTCTTTTTTTTTCATAACTAACTGATAGTTAAAAATGCACTTACTACTGAATAGTAGCTGGAACTGCATTGGTAATGGATTTTTCCAATGTTAATTTAATTGACTTATCAGGGTTGTGGTTTTTTTTTTTTTAATTTTAGATTAACCTATTTAAGCAGAATGTTAAGCTTTAAATAAACATTTTCTTAAGTTGTCTGATAAATTCATTTTACTTGCTCATTTTAACAAAAACCTAATACTTTGTACTCAGATAAAAATCGAGAAAAAATTGTGTGAAGATAAAGAAATGGCACTGTTGGGTTAAAAAGTCAGAATTCAGCTTCTGAAAGGCAATGAAAAGATGATTTTAACTAGACAGCTCATCAGTTATTCCTAAGATCTCAATTAATCCAAACTTCAATTTTCTCATTAAAATATTGTCCAGAAATTTATACCTAACTTTATCAGATATTTCTCTTCATTTTTTTTATTTTATCCTCTGATTCATCTAAAGAGGGTACAAGCATCCAAAGCAAAGCAGATTATGTTACAAAGAAAGCATCCTTGCAGTTGAAGGAAAAGAAATCACTTTT
>NW_009594207.1:0-6468 GCF_000690535.1 Cariama cristata | reverse complement strand
TAAATATGATGGTGCTCTTTTTCCAATCATTGAATTACATTACTAGTTAATTAATTTTTATATTTTGAATAAAATTTTACTCTTTTCCCCAAGAAATTGTTAATACAAAAATTAAAGCTAAGATAAGAAATACTTACTTTAATAAATAATATTGTATTGTATTTGATTTTCTGGTTTAAGGCAAAAAGTAAATAAGAAGTAAAAAATTTGCCAACTTTTTAATTTAGTAGCTGAATCAAAGCTTCTGCTATTCTCAGTTTCTTTACCTGGATGAAGGAATTACATCATCGTTCATGGCTTCTGTTTGTAGAGGGTCAGATGCCTTGTGGGAGCAGGGCATTTGAACCCTCCACACTTAGTTGGCAGGGTAGATGCAGGTCTCAGGGCAGAAGTGGATGTGCTTGCGGATCCCTGTGCCAGGAACCGCTTCCCTCCTTGGATACAATGCTGGGCATGTTCGTGTCCTGGGGTGAGGGTGCCCATGCCTTTCACATGTGGCATGCACAGACTGTGCGAACAGTTTCTTATCATTTGACTGAGCGCATATGTGCTTACATTGTACGACTGGATGTGATTTCTGCCATGTTGATGGATAGCTGTATTTTGCTTATATGTGGGGAAGGATGGCAGCAAGAAACAAGCCGTTAATCACAAAAAACAGGCATTAAGCCATCAGCTTATTTCTTGTGCACATCTAAGGACTGACGGGGAACAACCCCATGAAAATTGTTTCAGCACCTGCCCTGGTAACAGTTATAATGACCTTTCCCTATGTTAATTTTTAGTTTGGTAATTTTACACTTTGTAATTACAAAGCACAGATCATTGAAACAAATTATTAATGTTAATCAGTAAGTCAGCATACAAGAATGCAAAGAATCAAGTCTTTCCTTGTATACTAAATGAAAAGATTTCTTCCAGATTCTTGCTTTGATCATTAGACTCTTTTAAATAAGCAAACATTACTTAGTTGCTAAGCCACAGACTGAAGTTCATTAGTGTGTTAGCACAAATATTGGAAAAAGACTACTAAACCAATATTAGATAGAGGACCTGTGCGTAGGCTGGAAGTAATGCAGTGAACGTGGCACCAGAACATTTTGAAAGATGCTCACAGTGATTAAAACCATTTCTATTTGCAAAAACCCGCCCCACTCAGCAAGAAAAAGTGCAAACCCTGAGTAGATCTGTTTCTCTGCTACTGATATCTGTAAGACTTTACTGAAAATACAATAGATTTAATAGTCTTATAAATAATTTTGTGTATATTCTTTATTTCAAATGTTGATCAAATGTATTGATGTGGCATTTTTTTTGTCTAATGCTGATCCTTAAAACTGGTTTTTGTTAGAATGCTTTTAATCATAGATTGAAAGCCAGAATGCCATCTTATTTAAATAGGCTGCTTGGGAACCCAACTCAAAATCTTCACAGATCAGTTTTGGATTCATAGATACTTCAGGTTTAATGCATAAATGCAGTGTTTTAACTCAGTGCCTTTTTGCAGAGGGTGTTGAATTTTACAAGAAGTCATGCTAGTTTGGAATTTTTTGATGTTCAGTTTATCTTAAGCAAATGAACTAACAGTTCATGCTTTTGCATTATTCACAGGTCTTCAATACAGTGAGAGAAGAAGAAGGAGCAGAAGATATTTTTGAATATTTTCCTCATCTTCTGAGAAAGCTCCCAACGTTTGATACAGACTGTATATGCAAAGGTGGTGGTTTTTGTGTAAAACCATGTGTAACTGGTGCTTACTGTCAATATCGTGCCACTTTACAGAGGACTGCTCTCTCTAACTATATAACTGGTGCTTTACTAGAAGCAACTACATCATTAGGAGCAAGAAGTGGTCTTTTAAATATCTTCGGAGGATCAACTGGAAGAACAATGCTTAAAGGTAATGAAGATTTAATTTTTTGAACCCTGCCCGCTTTAAGTATAGGGTATATCACAAAATATAAGATACCTTATATTTTGTATAGTATATATCAAATATATATCACAAAATATAATACTGTATAATGTTCTGTAGTTTATATACCTATATATGAAGTTAACAGATAAAAAGGTTTTCATGTTTTCAAAGATTTTCCTTTGCAATCATTATGTATCATAATGACTAGCTATGTTAGTTTAATAAAGCAAAAATGCATACAAAACTGATTCTTATTACAAAATAGACAACTTTTCAGTTTTGTTTTTTTTTCTTTTTAGAAATGTTCTTGTCTGCATCCAAAGTTAATGCTTAAGCCGTTGTTGTTAGGCTGTTCCTTCGTATAGTATTTCTCATTTACCAAGTGCTCCTGCTCATGGGCTGACTTGGTTCAGGACTTCAGAAAGCAGTATATACTCTACTTGGTTATTATTGTTGTCATTATACAACTAGCTGTCAGCGTAGCACTGTGTGGTTGGTACGTACAAGTCATTACTGGTTTATTGTTGGTCTTCTCCTGGATCCATCATCTTTCTAGTATTGCATCATTTCAAATAATGTGGTTATTGTCTATGTGGAAAATGCCTATTGGAGGATGGATGTTACATACTAACTTTCCGTGCTGATCATCTTTGTATGCCATAAGAATACCATTATGTGATTTAGTTTGTTCAACTTTGGAAGTTAAACAGGACAAATTTTTGTACAAATTCATTGCATTAAAATAGGGTTTTGTACAGAATGGTAACTGCATTTTAAATTAATTTTTAATTAATGCCCAGAATATTTCCTAAGGTACACAAGCATTTGGGGATTTATCATCATCCGATACACTGTAACAAAAGGATGTAGTATATCAGTTCTACAGTTGTAGAATTGAAGCACGTGGATATTATTGCTCAAAATTTTACAGGAATACGACAAAATCAGTACAGAATTCTCAGGGCAGTTCCTTACCTAGTGCAGATACTAACCTCATTTTTACAGACAAATAATGATATAGTTTGTGCTCGGATCAGGTTGTCTTATTTTTATCCCAAAGAGTGGCCCTTTCTAGTTTCAATTAGTCTCTCTTCAGGTGAATCAAATGGCAGAGAGAGGCACTAAAATTGTATAGGAATAATAGGTACTGATGGCAAAATACAGCATCTGAGTGAATTTCAGTAGTAGGTTGAGCAACATTACTAAGCTTCACATACCCTCATTGTCTGTGAGAGACAGGGATATGTACAGTATAGTGTCCTATTTTGGTAGGGTTTTTCCTTTTTATTTTGTTTGGTTTTTATTTATTCTGGGGAGATGAGTACTTTAGAAAAATAAGCATGTACATTCCTGCAACAGTTCTGAGTTGTGTAGTTAGTGGTGCAGTGTGGTGAACCTTCTTCCTACAGAGCGGGAGAAGAGAGCGCAGGGTTTTGATGCCCCAGATCTGATCGAGACTCTTAGGATGCTCTGTCCCCCTGAGTACAAATGTCAACCTCTAATGGGACACGTCGTTGCAGTGCCCAAGAAGCCCAGCTGGCGAGTCTTACCATTGAGCTGCAGGCTCCGACCGAGTTCTGAAGCTGGAAGCAGTAGGAGTAATTAGCTAAGGCTCACTGGCATGCCACTATGACTGTATCTTTTTATAGAGCCTGAGCTAGTGACTGCACATGTGTGCTCTGTGTACCAGCACACTTTGCACTAGTTTGGGGATCTCTGTGGTGCTTGTATTTTATATGGTGTATGGGATGTGAGACCTTAAAGAAAAGGCCAAGGTCTTGAGCTTGATTTGCAATTGCATAGATAACCTGTGTAGATGATAGAGATTAGATTTACTGTAGTGGTCTCTGTTGAGGAAGAGATGTGCTGCAGCTTTAGGATATTGAAGTTTTCTGGATGTGGACAGTTCATGTTCAGGTATATCATGGTGGTTTAATGTATCCGAGAAATGGCAAAGGTATGAATAAGGGTCCTCTCTAAAAACATTTACAGAGTGTTGCTTGGTGATGTTATTAACTGAGACATTAGCATTAGCAAGGAACCCAACAGTATTCTGAATTCAGGGCTGCGGTTATCGTTCATGGGTATATACCTTTTAAGAAAGAAAATTGTCCTGTCCATGCAGATTGACAAAGACGTTATTTTCAACTGTCTAGCATCATCTCTTACTGCTGGATTTAGCTTCAACCATAAGCTAATCTCATCTAAACCTCAGAACTTTTAATTGACATCGATAACAACTCTGTTGTCAAATGCCATGGAGGATTTATCACAGGGTACAGCATGTCATCGGAACACTTCATGTAGTAGTTGTTTGGAGGTGTTAAAAAGGGAGTATATTGATCCGGGTGTGGTTTAATAGTTGTGGTTTAACCCTGGTAGGCAGCTAAGCACCATGCTGCTGCTCGCTCACTCCCCCCCCAGTAGGATGGGGGAGAGAATCAGGAGGGTAAAAGTGTGAAAATTCGTGGATTGAGATGAAGACAGTTTAATAGATGAAGCAAAAGCTGCGCACACAGGCAAAGCAAAACAAAGAATTCATTCACTGTTTCCCATCAGCAGGCATATATTTAGCCCTTTCCAGGAAAGTATGGCTCCATCGTGCGTAATGGTTGCTTGGGAAGACAAATGCTGTAACTCTGAATGTACACCTTTCCTCCTCTTCCCCCAGCTTTTATTGCTGAGCATGACATCATATGGTATGGGATCTCCTTTTGGTCAGTTGGGGTCAGTTGTCCTGTTTGTGTACCTCCAGCTTACTTGCTGGCAGGACAGCAGGAGAAACAGAAAAGGCCCGATGCTGTCTAAGCACTGTCCAGCAGCAACAAAAACATCCCTGTGTTATCAACGCTGTTTTGATCACAAATCCAAAACATAGCACCGTGTGAGCTACTATGAAGAGATTAACTCTGATCCAGTCAAAACTAGTACAATAGTGAAGGGGATACTTCCATCAGCACTTGTGATTTGTAGCCCTCCAGAAAGAGTTCAAACTGTTGTGCATTTCATCAGGGTCCTACCAACCCTTCTCACACAAGATAGCAGTATATCTAAGTTGAGAGTGTCATATGTTGCAGAGAGAACAGGGAGATGAAAATATGTATTTGCTTTGACAGTCAGAGGCTTTGAGTGCTCCAGTGCTGTGCACTGCCCTGAATTAGTATTAGCAGCAGGAAAGTAGCATTATGTCTTTTTAGGTTGGCTTTCTTCATGTTGCTCAGCCTGTTGAAGAATGGAGGGAAGACTCCTCTGATTCTTTTTTTTTTACTGTTTTGATCAAGGATAGCAAATTTTTCTTGTTACTGTATTTCACAAGCTGTAACAGGACTGATTTTCAAGCGTTGGCTTGCTTCTTTAAAAACTTCAAGTATAGGTTCTCAGGTCTTTGTAGTTAGTTTGTTTATTTTTTAATTTTTGTATTAGAACGTGTCATACAGTTATTCCTTTAAAATTATACTTGAAAAAGAATTTGCAGCATAGGAAGATGTCGTAGTACAATCGAAGGGCTAAGCATAAAGGTCCTGATGGAAGTGCAGGAGAGCACTGATGTGATGTTTGTTTCTTTCAGAAAGAAAGAACCTATAGACATCTGGTTCGTGCAGGACAGTGCAGTGTTGAGACACTTGACCTGTTCAGTGACTGACTCATTTAGATCCAAACTGGAGTATTTTCATGATGCAGTGAAATCACCTGTAGTGGTTGGTTTGAAAACAATATGGGCATCTCCAGTTAATAATCCTTCAAAATATGACCCTTTCCGGTGATGGCACTAGCTGAGATGGTGGTATTTTGAGTATTATTGCACCATACTTCATTATACAGAGGTAGGCATGCCCAAAGGAAGCAATTATATTGATTACTTGAAATAAAAGGAACCACTAGCAAATGAAAATGTGAACACCAATAGCACTGACATACGTGGAACTAGAATGTATTATGAAAACAAAAGATTATATAAATTTATTTTAAAATATCTTCAAAAGTAATTTGCAGTGTTACATAAGCATAAATAAAAGAATTGTTGAACTATCTAGTTACTGTTCTGCTGCTCAGAAATTTGAACTCAGACTTCCTTTGTGTCCTATAAATGTTGTAATGCCTAAAAACATTGTAAAGAAAAGCTGAAAGAAGCGGTGAATTATTATGAAGTAATTACAGTAAAACATTTTTGTGGTGGATCCAGTTCAACAGATCTTTACCTTGTAAAGATGTGCTACATAAAGGGGCTATTGAAGACTTGCTGTATTTTGTTACTTACGGTGTTAGACAATGACAAATACTCTTGCATATTAGAGTAAAAGTTTACATATCTGAGGCTCTGAACTGATGGTAAGTGGCAATGCCAGCATCAGCTTTAATCACTTCTCTCTTCTTCCTGGGTTCTTGTTCCTAGAAACTGATTTCACTTCAAAAAATCCTGTAAATGAAGGGAACAATAAGGGGCACTTGGCTTCGTATTGCCACTGAGTGCTTCATTTTGTCAAATCATGTCCTGAGTTAGAGATCTCTAAATTGCCTTAGATATTTGTATATGTATTTTTATATATATA